>NC_091952.1:197429225-197729225 GCF_031021105.1 Erythrolamprus reginae | reverse complement strand
CACTTGCTTTACTTATCTGCACATACATCTACAAATATCTGCACATAGACCAACAAGAACAACAGCGGCAATTGGGCTCAGAGATGTAGATAGATATTTTGCTATGTACCCAAGGTTATTGTCTTCCCTTTGCACTTTTTATATTTATGTTTATAGCCTCAGTGGTGCAGTGGTTAGAGTGCAATACTCTAAGCTACTTCTTCTAGCAACCGGCTGCCAGCAGTTTGGCAGATTGAATCTCAGTAGGCTCAAGGTTGACTCAGCCTTCCATCCTTCCAAGGTCAGTAAAATGAGGACCCAGACTGTTGGGGGCAATAGGCTTACTCTCTGTAAACCGCTTAGAGAGGGCTGTAAAGCATGTGAAGCAGTATATAAAGGCTAAAGGCTATGGCTATGCTAAATTTTATATTTATCACCTGGAAATACGGTGCCAAAGTATTAAAATATTCAGCCAAGACATTATTCCAAATGAATCAGGTTGTCTTTTTATTTATTTATTTTATTTGTCATACAAATATAGTATTGTAGTATGTTTAACATAATATAAGTATAAAGTAGAGATAGAAAAGATAAAAGACACTAGAACAGGAATGGTAGGCACAAAGGTGCACTTGTGCACACCCCTTACAGACCTCTTAGAAAAGAGTAGAGGTCTATTGTAAATAATGTAAGGTTGAAGATTTTGGGCTTGTTATAAAAAATGATTTAAAACAGCAGAAGATGTTCAAATAGGAGTGCATTCATCAAAGAAGCAAGATTAATTATTTTTTCTCTGCAGAATGTAAGTTTGTACTTCTTCAGTACAAACAGAACAAACCTTGACTTTATTGATTAATAAATATGTAAAACTCAACTGCTTCTAAAAAAATAGCTAATGACCTTAAGCTTGACATCAATATGGATTGGAACAGCAAAGGAATGGATTTTGTTTTCATCTGGGAAAAGGGAAGGACTTTTTAAGTTTTGCAAGACTTGAGGACAGAGGAGGTGTACCACACTGCCAAAAAATAACAACTTTACTGCTCAGGCTTATTGTAGCTCTGGAAACTGCAAAATGGATTTAGGACTGCAGGCTGACCATCCCAGTTCTATTGATTCCACAGCTCTACTGACCCTTACTTAACAGAGGGCAACTGTCAGCAGAAACAAGGGATGGCCAACTGATTAGTTGCATCTTCCCAAGCTCTTTCCAATCTAGTGCACATTCACTTCACAAATGAATGCTAACTGTGGAATACCTAATCTGAACTATTGAATGGGCAAAACATTTTAGCTCTTCGGCTAAAAAGACCGTGTCAGAAGATCTTCCGGGAGTCTTACTCCTGGCTCAAAGATTCAACGAAGATTATAATAAGATCAACTATTATTTTTTTTCTAGATGTACTGATATAAAGAAAAAGGCAAGATGTTTGTTTGTTGGCAAACACAGTTTTCTTAAAATAAAGATACTGTACTTCCTAAGTCAAATTTCAGTTGTTGTTGTTGTTGTCTATTTATTTATGCTTTGTACAGGGAGTCCTCGACTCAAAATATTTATTTAGTGACTGTTTGTAGTTACAATGGCATTGAATCATCCCCATGGTCATGTGATCAAAATTCAGACTTTCAGCAAATGACTCTATTTATGACGGTTGCAGTGTCCCAGGGTCATGTGATCATCTTTTACAAACAAAGTCAATGGGGAAACCAAATTCTCTTAACAGCCAGGTTACTAACTTAATAACTGCAGTGATTCACTTAACAACTGTGGCAAGAAACGTAGTAAAATAGAGCAAAATGTTCTTAGCAATAACATTTTTGTTCTGGTCATAGATTGAGGACTACCTGTAGTTAATTTCGGATGGAAAACTACTTCAAACCTATCAGAAAGTTAATATTCAAGTGTCTTGTGGAAGCAACATGAGGAAGCATGATATTAAGCAGCTCATTTTCTAAAAACAAACGATATCACAGTTACCATATAAAAATCTCTCAGCTCCAACATCTCAGATCCTAGGAATGTGCAAATGTAGAGTTCACTCTGCATATCTTGGCACTTCCTTATAAATGCTCAGCTGCCAGAAAGTTCTCAACTTTTACAATATTCAAAAATAACAATCTCTTTCACCTTTAATCCATATATTCGAAGCACCTTCCAATGCTAAACACTAAACGAAATACAGTACACACACAACTGCCTTTTTTTTGAACATTTGAACAATTTCCTGCAGCCGCCCGATGTACAATACTGTGCTTTTAAACTCTCCCCTCCCCCAGCTGACCAGCTGACCTGCTTCTTTAAATAAAAGCTCCACCCCAGCCTCCCGATCCCTCCCCTTTAATTCTTGGAGCGTTGGTATGCTCCACTTGAAGCCGAGCCTTACTGCTGCCCACCGCCGTGCAGCAAAGCCCCCAGCTTGCCACCCCATTGCCCCTGTGGGTTCTGGGGGTAAGTAAAACCAGGAATGGAGGAGGGAGGGAGAGGAAGGAAGGAAGGAAGGGAGTGTCTCTACTTTGCAGAAATTTGACTTTCGCGGGCGGTCTTGGAACGTATCCCCCGCGAAAGTCAAATGACCACTGTATATATAATGGCTTAATATGATGTCCTTGGTAATTAAAAATACTGAAATAGATTCCAATTTAGCTACTCTTCTTATACAAATCCATCGACACAATAAAATATATAGTTTCTTTCATTTTATGATATTCCTTCCGTATTTGTAGTGATCCCAGATTACACTGAATTGCTGTGGTTCACAAGGTGGCTAAAGCTGATGTTGCAACAGATCTATAGGAAACAATAGCATTCCCTTACATATTCTACACAAACAACATTCTTATTTTTTGGTGGTGCAGTGATTAAGGTGAAGTATTGCAGGCAAATTCAGACCACAGCCTGGAGTTCAATCCAGCTCAAGGTTGATTCAACCTTTCAACTTTCTGAGGTCAGTAAAATAAAGATTCAAATTGTTGAGGGCAATATGCAAATTAAGCTTATATTGTAAACTACCCAGAGAGCGCTGCAAAGAGCTATAGGGCAATATATAAGACTAAATGCTATTGCCATTGCTGTTTATTATAAAAGTATCCTTGATCTGTAAAATGTTCAAAGATCTGGTTTCAGATCTGTTGAGGGAAGTTTAAAATATTTGATAAACGGACTAGGCATTCTTATTCCACCTGTGTACAACTAGCACATGAACTTTTCATCATGTACTGTAGGACAATTTTCATGCAGGATCAAGAGGAAGGATAACTTGTAGCCTATGGGAAATGACTTCATCTTCATGAGAAGAGACTGTGGATCCAAATAGCTGTGGAATTTGATAAATCCATAGACCTATTTAGATTGTCTGAATGCAAGAACCCCATATATTCCATAGGAATGCCCATTGCATGCTCTCAAATTCTAAATGTACACAATAACCCAGATGAACTTGGGACATATGATGAAAGAAAAAGGATTAGAAAGTATAACTTGTTTAGTCCAAGTCTTGGTGTGGGTTATAAAAATTACTTTTTACGCGAATTTCTTCATGACCTTTACTCAGATATTTGATTAAACTGTTCAGTCTGAAGATTTAAAGTCAAGTATTTTATCTTAGAAACAGATACTGGCAAAGTTCCTTTTCAATTCTCTTATACAGCCCCCCCCCCAATCAAGTGAGTTATCAAATATCAGGCATTGTTAACATGCTGTTTTATTGATCTAAATCTATTTTGTTGACCACAATATGTAGATTTCTCAGTAACAATCAGTTATGTGTTTTATTTCAGGTTTATTTTTATTTTCAAAGCCAAGGTAAAATGATACTACTTGCAAGCAAAATACAAAGAATAAGAATGATTCAATAATTCAAAGTTTTAAATTTTGTATGAAAGCATCATGAAGTAATCTATGACCCTGACCATGCACTGATTTGATTGGCTAATTCAATTTTCATTGAGAAAGTGATTTAAATAAAATGCCTTCTAATTAAATCTACAAATTTAATGTATAGGGTCCCGACTACAACATTTGCAGACTGGGGACGGGGAGGGGAACATTTACTTCATAATATTCGTGCCAATACTAAAGACTGACCTGAAACTAATCTTCCCTCGGCTCTTTGGCCTTCTTTAGTCCATCATTCCTCTTGATTTAGGGTTACTTTTATGGTGAAATGTAAGTACTGTATTCTTAATACAAGGAACTTTTCCAGAAAATAAGCTGGGTGTTCACAGAGTCTGCAATACCACTGGAGTAATTCATAAATTATCACAGATAAACCGAGCCAAAAATTCTAGTTACTCATAAATATTTAAAATTAAGCTTGTTTTGTTTTTCCCAGAGAAAAACAAGTGCTCTTTATTGGTGCAAGCATTTTTAATGAAATAGAAATAAAAATTTCTATATGGTAAGGTAACACATCTGAGGTTTGGATTTGTCTACAATATAATAATAATAATAATAATAATAATAATAATAATAATAATAATAATAATAATAATAAATTTATTAGATTTGTATGCCGCCTCTCTCCGAAGACTCGGGGCGGCTCACAACAGTTATAAAAACAGTATAACAATGGAACAAATCTAATAATAAAAATTATATAAAAAACCCCAACTATTAAAAACCATACAACACATACCAAACATAAAATATAAGAAAGCCTGGGGGTGATGTCTTAGTTCCCCCATGCCTGGCAATATAGGTGGGTCTTGAGTAACTTGCGAAAGAAATAATTATAATTATAATTATTCTTAGTTTGTTGCAGTCACATTTTTAGACTGAATTTGGCAATTTTATCTTTCTATGAAATCCTTGGAAGGACATAGGATAGAAAGATGTTTGATGGTGTTAACAGTATCATCATTGTTCCAGATAAAGCTGCAATTTGTAATTGACTAATGGTGATTTTGTCAATAGTCCTCCAAGTTTTTTGGGATTATATCCAAGGCACTTACTATTATTGGTACTACTACACTAGTTCATTGGTTTGACAATAGTCACCTTTTATAGTAAGAAAAAGTCAATCTATAGCTTCAAGGATTCCTGAAAGTAGCAGATTATCTATCTTCTTTTGAAGGGTGTTTTAGGAGTGTGAGGAATGCTATTGTACTGGTTCTTTTCCTTTCTCCTTGGCTTCTTACAGAATATTGACAGGTGGGAAAAGATTGAACTGAAAGCCCCCCCTCTCCCCCCCTTTGGTGGGGTGCCTTGATGTTTGGTTGGTTACATCTACATGAAAAATTTAGTTCATCTGCCAATTGGTGGAGGAGTGTCAGGTATTATCAATGTACATGTGATATAGACTGCCTGATATAGACTGCCTGATACCGTCCTAGTGCCAGGAATTCTTTGGGTCTACATGGCAAGGAACAGGCTTAAACTGAACCCTGAGAAAATCCAGTGGCTGTAGGTGTATGATTTTCCACATTTGATTCTGAATGGAGTGAGTTTTGCCTATAGAGAATTGGTACACAATTTTGGGCTAATAGCTCCTACTCAAAGACAGCAGATGTGACTAAGGATGTTTTATTTGGTGTGCCAACTGCACTTTTTCCTAGGTCACAAGTTTCTTTCCATGGTCATTCATGGCTTATTCAGCTTGCATGTGATTTATTACAACCTACTCTACATGGGATTTTCTCAGAGGACTTCCAAGAAGCTACAGATGGTCCAGACAGTAGCAGCATGAGCAGTTTTGAGTGTACCTTTGTATCCTTCATCTAGAACATCTGCTATGCAAGTTGCAATGGGTACCAGGGAGCTTCAAAGTGCAAGACAAGGTGCTAGTTATAACTTCTTAAATGCTTCATGACATAAGACCTGGCTGCCTGCGGGATTGGGTATTTACTCCATCATTTCACACTTACGATACAAAATCCAGCAGAAGTGCATTTGAATTGAATTAAATTGAATTCAACCTAATTGAATTGAATTTAATACTTTATTTGGCCTCACAAATTTATTTAAGTGTGATTAGACACACAAGGAATTTGCCTCTGGTGCACAAGCTCTCAGTGTTTTACATTTTATCCATTAATTCAGTGTTTTTCAATCTTTTTCAGATTGTGAGGCCTATTCAGGGGTGGGTTCTGACTTAGCTCACAGCCAGTTCACTTCCTTCATGAGTGTGCATGCACAGTGCTAAAACCTGACCTTCTGCACATGCTCAGAAGCGAAAAAGAGCTTCTGTGTGCCCAGAAGTGAAAAACAAGATGGCGCCGCCGAGAGAGCTAGTTTGGGGAGGGGGTGTCCAGCTGCCCATTGTTGCTGGTTTGGCAAGCGGGGGATGGAAGGGAGAGAAATTCCCAGTACAGGTTCTATAGAATTGGTCCAAAACCAGCAGGAACTCATCTCTGGGCCTATTTGTTAAAAATCCTGGAATCTCTGATCAAGAAGCAAAACTCAAGTCATAGAAAAGAAACAAAGGTTAAGTCATAGAAAAGTGGCTGTTTTGAAGTAAACATTAAAAAAAAATAGTATAGGACAGTGTTCCCTCTAATTTTTTTGGGGGGGTGGGCGGAAAAGTATAGTGTCTGAGCGGCAGTCCCTTCGGGACTGGGCAGCACAGAAATATTAAATAAATGAATGAATGAATGAATGAATGAATAAATAAATGAATGAATGAATGAACGAACAAACAAACAAACAAACAAACAAACAAATAAAAAACCCACCCTGTTTTGCCTCAGAGAATTTCAAAATAAAATATTCTACTGTGTGTCTATAACAGTGAGCTCATAATAGGGCAACTCTATCAATATCAAAATGCCACTTAAATAGTTCAGCTAGTTTCAAACTAGATTTTGATTTTCTTTCTCTCTTCCTTACTCCCATTCTTTTTCTTTCTCTTTTCCTTCCTCTCTTTTTTCTATCTGTTTCTCTCTCTTCCTCTCTCTCTCCTTCCCTCTCACTCTTTCCCTCTCGGCTTCTGGGCAGGTTTGGAAAACTCTGAGTTGATGATGATTTTTAAGTGAGCGATTGCTCACTGCTCAGCTTAGAGGGAACTATGGTATAGGACCCTTCACTAAGCATCTAATGAATTATGCCTTTTCTGTCAAGGTGCTTGCCCTTTAGAATAATATCTCCTTAGACATTCAGATTTTCCTACTTTTACAACCCCTTGAATAACTTCTAAAAAGGGTCCCCCCCCCATCCTCCAAGTTATGGGATATATCAGTTGTTCCCACCTCTTTTAATTAGAGTACATTTTATTTCCTAGTTACAGTTATTATGTTTAGTTTTTATTTTAGGTGCTTTATCTGTTTTTAATTTGTACACTACCTAGAATTAAGTTATGTAGCCTTATAAATCATGAATAAATGTTAAAAAGTCCTACATACTTTGCAACCACATATATGCTTACTTTTATACTGCAGTTATAAAACAGTTTTGCTGCATACATAGGATACATCCAAGAGAATGCCTATTTGAATAAAAATAAATATTATAATCCATTGGCCTTTAATGTTTTTAAAAATCTAATACTAGAAACAGGTTGCTTCATCTAATGACACCCACCCCTGCTGGGCAAAAGTTATATCACTTACATAATATGAAAATCATTTTATAATGTATTTATTTTTAGAAATCATACAATACATATAATTTTATTCTTTTCAAGCTGCCAAGGAAGCACACAAGGCAAAATAAGTACAATTTAAATTTCTTTGTTTCTTTTCCATCAGTGGTACTTTATTGTCTCATATAACATAGTGCCAGAAATAGCTACCCTTTGTTTTATTTTATTTCCATTATTTTATTACTTTCTTTCATTTGTAAAAAAAAAAAACTAAAAGATATCACCAACTCTAATCTACCATCTTTTATAAAAGTTTAATTTTTTTCTCCTTTGAATTCTACTTCTGATTTTAAAAAAACACCTCATATATTAGCAAATGGCTATGTAAAATAGAATGGTGGTTCATATTTTTATAAATAAAATAATTCAAAAGGTTTTTATGAAATGTGTTCAGTTCTTATTTCTATCCTCCACATATTATAGTAACATTGATTCACTAGATTAATGCCCAAATGCAACCTTACTACCAAAAGACAACATGCAGCACTTCATTCTCAACATTGGAGAAAAGGTTCCTTGGAACTAATGTAGAAACAACATCAGAAATAGGAAAAGATTTCAAAAGGTTTCTAAAAGTTCCAAATGTAACAGAAGACAACAATCAGCGTGGACCAGTAACAAAAACAAACTATCCACTTCCAGCAACCCACTTCAAAAAAATAAAACCTTTAAGGCAAGTCTATGCGTAAGAACCCCAGCGTGGGCTATTTCCCCTAGCTGTGCAGCACAATGGCGATCGTTCGATAATGGTACCCAACTACCCTCCATCCAAACATAAAACTTGTGATTGTGTCAGCATGTGTTCCAGTCGGTACACAGAGGTACGTGGATGCTGCCGATTCCGTAAAATGCTTCTCCCCCCCCCCAAACAGCAACCGTTAAGAAAAGGATTTGGTTTTTTTAAAAATTCACACCCATCCCCGTTTACAATACACTGAATTGACACAAGATCCCCAATAAATTTTAAAAAAGGACCCAAAGATCCCTGGAGGGGAGGGGGAGCGACTTGCGCCGAGAGCAGTTTTGGCTGGATGTCAGAAGGGGAGGCTCATGCGCACAGAAGGGGCAGCGTCAGTACGGGAGACAGCGGCGTTTGCAGGTCCCCCCCCTTCTATTTCAGGAGCGAAAAGCGAGGAGGAAGAAGCCTGGAAAGATCGGGAGAGAGAGATCCGAGAGAAGGCGGGGGTGGGTGGGGGGTGGAATGAATGAACGATGGTCTGCGAGCTAGCGAAGCGGAGGAGAGATCCGGGAAACAGTTCGCCTTCATGGGAGGAGACGGGAAGGGAGTCGGTGTTGCAGGCTGCAACGTTTTGTAGATCCAGAGGACTGGGAGAGGGAGAGAGAAGTAAGCTTTGCTACCGATTGTGGGCTTGTGTCCCTCCACAGCGCGGGAAAGGGAGGGGGGAGACGGGCACTGGGCGGATGAAAAGTGTTGTTGACTCACAATAGCGCCAAGGAGGAAAAAAAGTGTGAGCTTTCCGGCGAGGAAGAAGTCGGAGTGATGAGAGAGCAAGCGGGAAAACCTGAGGAAGCCGCGGTTGCTGCTGGGCTTCGCCAGGGCTCCCGTCGTCTTCGCGCCGCTTATTATTATTATTGTTCTTCCTTTCCCGGGCAAAGATTGGAGGAGCCTCAAGTGTCCGCCACTCCCTGGCTGTCCCTCCACCAGCCGGGACGATGGAGACTTTAAACGACACCAGCCTCCTCGAGCCTCTCAAGTCGCGGCCACCCTCGCCGCAGGGTCCCCACCTTTCTTTCGCCGAGAAGAAACGGCTCCACCGGGCTCCCTCCCCCGCCAGACCTTTCCTCAAGGATCTCCACGCCCGGGCATCTTCGGCCAAGCCTCCGCCGGCGCCTCCCAAGTCGCCCAGCCTGTCGGGCAAGCCGCAGCTCCAGCTGGGAGGACCCCGTCCGCAATCGCCGGGGCTCTTGGCCCCCCAGGGCCGCCTCTCCCGGCGCAGTTGCGCCCAGGGCGCAAAGGCGGGACCGGCGCCTTCTGGGGCCGGCACGCCTGGCAAAACCGGCACAGCCAAATCCGTCCTCTCCGGCAAGAAAGCAGCCCGGGCTCAGGACCAGAAGGCCCTCGCGAGACAGGTCGGGGGCGAAGGCGGCCCCCCGTCTGGCAAGACCAAGAAGGGGAGGCGGTGCGTTTCCTTGGCTCAGCCCGGCGCCTTGTCCCCAGCCTCGGCCGCCAGGATCAGCCACACGGACAGCAGCTCGGACCTCTCCGACTGCCCCTCCGAGCCGCTCTCCGACGAACAGAGGTTGACCCAGGCCGCCAACAGCGATGCCGAGTCCGGCACGGGCTCCAGCGACCGGGAGCGCGAGGCGCCGCTGTCTCCTCCCCCTCTTCCCTCAGGGCCGGGCGGCGGCCCCCAGCGCGCCTTGCCGCCTTTGGATACACCGAGCAAAGGGCCGGTCGCCACGCCGGCCCCCTCGGGCGTCCCAGGCGAGGAGATGGCCCGGGGCAGAGATGCGGAGAAAGCGGCCGCCAAAAGTGCGCAGCCTTCTGGGAGCCTGCGCCTGGGCGGCAAAATCCCAATGGTGGTGGCCTCCTACGAAAGGCAGCTCGCGGCGGACCAAGAAGAGCTGCTGAGGGAGATAGAAGAGCTGCGCTCAGAAAACGATTACCTCAAGGTAAATGGCTGGAGGCGGCAGGGAGGGGGAAGTCTGGGCCTGAAAGGGGGGAATGGAAGGGCTGGAGACGTTAAACCAGTGGTTTTTTCCCCATGCCCCACCTAAGCATCTCTAAAATCCTCATGCACCCTCACCGGACATAAAAGTCTTACTGTTCCTACTCATGTGGAGGAAGTCTAAAAAGGCCATTAACTTGGTTTAAACAAAGTTTCAATTGCCCCCATTAAATATCAAATTGTCCCCATGTTGGGAACCAGGATGTTAAACTGAGGAAGACCAGTTGCTAAGAAGCCACCTTAGAAAAAAAAAACCCAAAGGAACTCCCTAAGCCAGTGACTGCAAACCTATGGAATGGGTGCCAGAGGTAGCACGTGGAACCATATCTGCTGGCACGGAAGCCCTTGCCCTTCCTCAGCTCCAACGTGCATGTGTGTGTCGGCTAGCAGATTTTTGGTTCTCACAGAAGCTCTGGGAGGGCATTTTTGGCTTCTCAGGAGCCTCCAGGGGGATGGGGAAGGTGTTTTTACTCTCCCCCCCTCCAGGGAATCCTTTGGAGCATGGGAAAGGTGAAACACGAGCCTACTGGGCCCACCAGAGGTTCTGGCCTCCAGAGGGTTTCCAGGGGGCAGGGGAAGCTGTTTTCGGCCTCCCCAGACATTGAATTATGGGTGTGGGCACTCACACATGCATGATAGCACACGCCCACGCTCTTTCGGCACGTGAGGAAAAAAAGGTTCACCATCACTGCCCTAAGCCATTTGTTTAAGGCCTACAATTGTATTGGGGCACCAGAAGTTCCAGTATCTCCCCCTTGCTTTATTTATTTATTATTTTATTATTTGGATTTGTATGCTGCCCAATTCCTTGCGGACTCTGGGCGGCATACAAATCCAAATAATGGACTCTGGACTCTGCTTGCTTTGAAGTCAACAGTCCTGTTGTCTATGGCAGTGTTTCCCAACCTTGGCAACTTGAAGATATCTGGACTTCAACTTCCAGAATTCCCCAGCCAGCAGTCACTGGCTGGGGAATTCTGGGAGTTGAAGTCCAAATATCTTCAAGTTGCCAAGGTTGGGAAACACTGATCTAGGTCATGGTTGTCCCATAAATGCTTTTTTCAAGAGACAACTGGTCTGATTTGAAAGAGCATCTTTGGGACAACAGTCCTTTGCTTGATGGAAAATAAGGTTGGTGTATTGAAGTCCCTACAGAGCCGTGGTTTGGACATGGATGCTTCATTCTTCACCAGTACTTTTTGCCTTACTTATTCAAACAGAGTAAAGCCATTTGAATCTGATTAGATCCACAGTGTTTTCCTTTGGCAGATAGTGTATTTACTGTATTTACTTACAATTTTAGATGCTTCCTTTCATCCAGGAATTCAGGTTGATACTCCCAGGGCTTCTTTCTTCTTGTTTTTCCCTACAACATGCCTGCAAAGCAGGTTGAACTGAGAGTTGCCCAAATCACTGGTTGTGCTTTTCTGTCTGAGGTGGATTCGAACCTGGCTTTCCATGCTGCTAGTCTGTTACTTTAATGAATAACCATCCTGACATTATTTGGTTTGGTGCAACTGAAATTGGGTCACGTCAAACTTTTTTTTACATACAGACGTGTAAACTTCTTTAAAGTGTAGCTTAAATATGTTGAATTCTGAAACAGCTATGCACTTACCAACTGATGCATTCCAGAGTTGTTGGATTTCATAGTAGCTGAGCTGAGAATAATTGGGGTTGAAATCTGATATATAGTTTGGAGCAGCCTTCTTTAGAATCATGCAGGTGGATAGAGAAAGACTTGGATTTTCTTTATGAAGCATTTTAATTCCAGAAAAAAAACAGTGTAGATGAGTGTTTGAAGAAATAGAATTGTTGATGAATATATTTTTGTGAGTAAAGGAAAATGACTTTTTGAGAAGCAAGATGTGCTGTCAATTCATCTCAGTGATAGGCTTAGGCATTGGTACTTGGACTTTGCAAGGGGGATTGAGAGTATGGGATTAAGTATGGAAAATGTCAGTTTCTTCAAATCCTGCTTTGAAGTGTGACAAAAATTTGGACAGAGTTATTTAAGAAAACAGACATCTGACTACTACACAATTTCATGGTATATCTTTTATGGAAAATTACATTTTTGATATTAATAAGAAAGTGACAGGAAAGAAATTGGAAACATTAGCCTATGCATGTTTACTTAAGAAAAAACTCCAGTGCAGTTAAACTCATTGATGTGCCTAGGATTGCCACCTACTTCAAGTTTCTTATGTACAGATTCAGTCTCAGATGGTTCATAATTACATTAAACTATTTTTTTACTAGACGTTAGTTATCAGTTATGCCAATTATAAAGAAAACCGTTATTTTGTTTCTAAATTGAGGTTGTATATTTCAAAATTGTCTTATATTTTACTTATATAGTACAGTAATACAATTTGCCTATCAGCATACAATTATAAGCAAGTCCTGTTGACATCAGTGAAATAAAAATAAGAGCTGCATATAATTGAATTGAAGTTTTAAATTGTTGCATTTATTAGTGAAGTTTAAATTATATATCATATGGTATCTTAATCATATTTTGCCGGATGATTCAGTGTAGTAGCATAGTAAACTGCTACTATAATGACAGTTAAAGACAATGCTGTAAAGTCTCTTAGCCTTCCACAAAAGGGTCAAAACTTGCCTATGTAGGTTTGTGGGGGATGTGTCCACACAACCATGGGGCCTATGTTAATAATCTCTAGTTTCCCCATATTGGAACTCTCTGTTTTTGGTAATTTTATATCTTGTATTTTTAAAAAATTAATAATCTTAAAATATTCAATTCATGTTTTATTATATTAATTAAATTGTACACTGCCCATAGCCCCTCTATGAGGGTGATAGGCAGTTAAGAAGTTTGATTGATTAATAGATAGGTAGATAGATAGATAGATAGATAGATAGATAGATAGATAGATAGATGATTGATAGATAGATAGATAGATAGATAGATAGATAGATAGATGATAGACATACAGACAGACAGAACCAGATTTATGTGGATTGATTAAGAGGTTTAATAGAAGAAAGGGAGGGAGAGAGGAAGGAAGGAATTACATGGATTGGTTTGCAATGTCAACCTTGTCAAATTAAAAATTAGATTAAGCGTGATTATTTTTCATATCTACGTTACTACTTGATTATTATAAGATTAATATAACTTTTTAAGATAATTTTATTTTTTCCCTTTAAGAAGTATAATCATTGATCATTATACAAACTATAAAGGCAAAAATAGAAAAGTTGATTATGATGTTACAACAGCTGGGTTTGATATTTTTTATATCAAGCATTTCATAAAGTATTGTTTATGAAAGAACTGACAGCTGAGAGCTGACACACAACTGAAAGACTTTCTGTAGAATTGTCAATGTTTTTTATATTATGCCATATAACAGCTGCTTGGCAGCCAACAGCAAAAGCTTTTCCTGCTATGGATATTAAATGATAGGAAATTTGCCTCAGCTAAACTTCTGCCTTCCAGCAGCTGATAAAGAGGCAGAAATTCCAACAGAAAACGTGATAATCCTGCCTCAGTGTATGTTGCTTTTTGCAAGCCTTTGTTGTTATGATATTCTATCCAGAAATAACGGGATGGGATAAATGCAGTACCTAAAAGGGTGAAATATGTATAGTGGATCAGGAAGTTAGAAATGTGAATTCTCAGGTTTTCTTAAAAGGAAACCCATGAAACATATACGTTTGTTTCAGCGTGCCCATGTAGACTGGTTATGCTTAAATAATCGGTTAAACTATAAATTTAAAAAAATAAATAAATGACTGGTTCTTGGCTACTGAGAAGTGAATGAATGAATGAATGAATGAATGAATGAATGAATGAATGAATGAATGAATGAATGAATGAAGTGTATGGGATAGAGGCCTATATCATATGCTGACCACCACATCACAAATGATAGAAGCAAAAAATTTTCAAGTTATAAAAATAAATAATCCAGTTGAAAATATGTAGCCTTTTGTTTCACAGAAAAATATACTGTAGTTTTGAGTCCTGGAATAAGTTGGGGAGGGCTATGTACCGTAATGAAAGATACAATTATTGAACACAAATTAATTGGCAAGATGACCCAGTTATGAAGATCTTTACAGATTAGTTAAAGATTTAGGATTAAGAATGCTAGAATTAAGAAGTATGTCAAGTATATATAACTTTGTTTAGATGTACTTAATAATTACCTATTATATAAATGAATTTATGATTTAGTTATGCATCATGTTAAGCCAGAGCTCTGCAACTGAGCAATAACACAAGCATATTCAGTAGGGGAATGATTAAATGTGTGGTATGACACAAATTCCACTTCTTATTTATGTGCACAGTGTACTGATGCAAGTAAAAAATGGCAGGGCTTGTGTTGTTACTTCATGATACATTTTTCATCCTTTTGATAAGAATAAATAACTATGGGCAACATGTAGACAAATCTATCTTAAAAGATTAAATCATGGCAACTGGACCAAAGTTTAAACTTTGAGCCAGTTGTCATGCATTAACCTCTTAAAATACTTTTGGTCTGAATGATTGAATCTTCATTTACATGTAGACAAATCTCCTTTTTGCAGCCTTTGGAGACCACTGTTTTAATGGCACAATTTATTGATTTAAAAATGAGCACAAAAGTAAATTTCAGGTGGAGTTGATAAGCATATTCATTAGACAAAAAAAGATTCCCTTTGAAAGGGACAACATTCTGTCTCTCTGTACTTTTGCTGCCTTCAAAAAGATTGTTTGCCTCTGAACTAAGACATGCTTTGTTGAATAAGCACAATTGGCTTGTTTTAGATATAAAGCTAAGTCATAAATTATGGGTTTTAAATCACAATGGATGATTCTGTGCGTTTTACTAAGACTAAGCTAAAGAAACAAAGACTAAGTGCAGTATTTGAAGCCATTCTTGTGACTCTTGGGTTCATGTGTTACATTATCTTCCTTAATAGTCGCTAGGTGTAATGATACCTGGGAATGACCTTGAGGGATGGGGTGGGGGAAGGATCAGACAATGAGGGGGAGCCGGCAGCTGCATAAAAAGAAAGACAAAGAGATTCAGAAAGGAGCTCCCCTAACTCTGTAGAAATAGACCAGGAGAGATTTGTACATTCAGACTCACAAGGTTTGTTGGAAGAAATGTCCATCTGGGTTCATTTCCAAATGGAGAGAAAGACACTGAAAACATGGAGACTGTTGGGAAGATGGTTTATTGATAAACAGGGTCACTGGGCAAAAAGGGGCAGAGATGCTGGGAGTGCCTGGGTTTTATGCCCTCTGTTGGGTTTTGAATTTGAGCTTGTGTTCCGATTGGATGTTGGACTCCCATGGGACCATGCAGGGGTAACACTGTAGGCTGTCCTGAATCCCAGGCTTGGTGAGCTTTGCTGGATGATGATGTAATGAAAGGGCTTTGGGCAATTTCTATTATGGCTGTGTCTGAAGGAGGTAGATCTTTGTTATGTAGAATAGATTGGCCCAGGCCTTAATGGCCCATTGAGAAAGGTTTGTGTGTGTGTGTGTTGAGTTTCTACCTCCCTTTTAGGAGAAATATTCTGCCTTTTTTATATTTCCTAAAATATCCCATTTTCCTAGGTGAGGGGTAGATGCTAACTTCCTACATAGCCTTATAATAAAATAGAATTAGTTCCTGCCAGATCTACCTGGGAAGGAGATTGGTAGATTTTATTATTATTTTTTCAATGTATAGTTTCAAATTCACCAAATAAAGCCTCAGTAAAACTTGAATACAGTGATCCCTCGATTTTCGCGATCTCGTTCTTCGCGAAACGCTATATCGCGATTTTTCCCACCCGATGACATCACTCTCTTCCTTCCTTTCTCATCTTTCTTTCTCTCTCTCTTTCTCTATCTTGCTTCTTCCTCTATCACATTCTCTTCCTCCCTCTCTCATCTCAGCGGGTGAGCGGGGGCATCAGCGAGGAAGACCCAGGGAAGGTTTCTTCGGCCGCCCAGCAGCTGATCTGCTCGGCAGCGCAGCAAGGAGCCGAATCGGGGTTTCCCCTTTGTGTGGGCGGCGGGGAAACCCCGATCTTTGTCTGCTCACTGCTGCTGCGCTGCTGAGCAGATCAGCTGCTGGGCGGCCACAGCAGCAGCGAGCAGACGAAGATCGGGGTTTCCCCGCCGCCCACGCAAAGGGGAAACCCCGATTCGGCTCCTCGCTGCGCTGCCGAGCAGATCAGCTGCTGGGCGGCCGAAGGAACCTTCCCTGGGTCTTCCCCGCCGCCCATGCAAACTCCACCATCTGCGCATGCGCGGCCATGAAAAAAAGGGCGCGCATGCGCAGATGGTGTTTTTACTTTCGCAACCCTACATCGCGAAAAATCGATTATCGCGAGGGGTCTTGGAACGGAACCCTCGCGATAATCGAGGGATCACTGTACAGTTAATTAATGGAAACCAACTTAAGCTAGGGTTTAGGAAACTGAACTTTATTATACCATAATTAAAATAACTATGGTATAATGTTGAAAATAGTGCCGGTTTTGAGAGAAAGTAAAAACAAATATTTCAGAATTAGTCTTTCCAATTGTTCCTACTGCTGGCAGTGATATGGACATTATTAGGATTTGTAGCTTACTTAAATTTATTTCACGTAACAAATTATATATTACTATTATATTCAAGTGGGTCCACTGTCTTCCATGTCTTCTGTTAACTGGTGGTATTCCTCTGCTTTTAACTAGATTAGTTAAACCACAGGAGTTTTAATCTTAAATCTAGGATAGGGACACACTCTCAGGGAACAAGAAATGGTTCACAGAATTGATCAGCAAGTAATATAATAGATAATTAGCAGATACTTTCCAAAGAATATAAGGCAGGGATGAAATGCTATCGGTTTGGCCCAGTTCAGGTGTACCGGTAATGGCAGCCGCCAGTGGTTCAGAGAACTAGTAATAGTGGTAGCGCAAAGCTCCACCCACCTGCTGAGACATTTTGTTGTTTTTAACTCTGCATGTGTGAAAAACCTTCTGGGCATGTGCAGAGAGTGAAAAAGTGCATGCGACAGCGGTTCAGAACATGCTCTTCTGAACTGGTAGGAAAGGTAAGTAGATTTCACTGCTGGTATAAGATCTGTCAGAGGGATTAGAAATATGTTAACACTATGACAAGAATATTGCTGTTCAGAATTTGGATTTTGAATGTGGGTACCCGGAGAAGGATGGGGGCGGAGATGGAATAGCAACACCAGTGTCAGTTGTAACCATTTGAAAAGAAGTGAAATGGAATACCATCCTAGTTGGTGTTCTGGTTTCTGGTAGAAATTTAGTAATTACAAATAACTCTTATTAAATGCATCATTTTATGAATAAAGCAACTCCTTTTATTTCTCTGCTCTCCTGTACTTCAAACACGTTCCATACAGCCCTCGGTCCGTTATCTCTCTCTTAGCCGCATTTCTCACATTCATCTTTCTGCTTCACTTAAACAAGATTTATTTTCCTAACCACATAACTTTGAAAAACAGCAGCACTGACTGAATACAATACAAAATACTTTGGCTTACTTTAGCGTGGCAAAAACACATCCATTATTCTTTTCAGCAATGTTGAAACTCCACCCTTCTTCTCCACTGACCCCCTGATGTGCCAAATACATCACTACAATATTTAACCCATTCCTCTCCTTAATATCTTCTTCCAGACCTCTATTCTCTACGTTTCTGGACCCTTCTGAATTTAGGGTTAACCCAGCGAGCGTCTGATTCTCCCTCACTAGATCCTGGACTCATAGCCCCATCCTATGGCTGGCCTCCCGCCTGTTCTACTACCTGTAACCCCGGGCCCCCGACTACTTCATAAACACTATCTGAATCCGAGTCCTCAATATCTTCATTATCCTCCAACTGATCAGGAGTATGTACAACAGTTGGTTCTTTCTCACTCTCAGCATTACTTAAATGAAAATACAGCACAATATCCTAACTCAGATAATCTGCAATACAGTATTATAGTTGTGGCTAACCTATATATAAAGAAATAGACAATATAGTTGGGGAGTTTCATTTTTTTTAAAAAAAAAATTCTAAGTGTCTTGAAGACAATACATGCTTACTGTGCTTGTTTTTAGTAAATTAAAATCAACTTCTCTATTTAATCACTGGTGATGCGGGGCTTAAGATACAATATTTCAAGCAAACTCTGCCCATAGCATAGAGTTCAGACAAGGCTCAAGGTTGACTCAAACTTCCATCCTTTCAACATCAGTAAAATGTGAACTCACATTGTTGGGGACAATATATCAAACAATGTCGTTTGGTGGGACCCAGGGGAAGAGCCTTCTCTGTGGCGGCCCCGACCCTTTGGAATCAACTCCCCCCAGATATCAGAGTTGCCCCCACCCTCCTAGTCTTTCGTAAGCTCCTTAAAACCCACCTCTGTCGTCAGGCATGGGGGAATTGACATGTTCCTTCCCCCTAGGCTTATAAAATTTATGTATGGTATGCTAGTGTGTATGATTGGTTTTAACTTGTGGTGTTTTAAAATTAATTTAAATATTGGATTTGTTTACATTGTATGGCGATTGCTGTGAGCCGCCCCGAGTCTGCGGAGAGGGGCGGCATACAAATCTGATTAATAAAATAAATAATAAATAAATATGCCGCCCCGAATCCTTGGAGAGGGGTGGTATATAAATATTATTATTATTATTATTATTATTATTATTATTATTATTAATAATAATAATAGTATGCAAATAATACTTAAATTGTAAATCAATTAGAGGGTGCTGTAAAGTGCTGTGGGGTGGTATATATATATATAGAGAGAGTGAGAGTGAGAGAGAGTCTATGTCAATTTGCCACAACTCAGCCAACTTACCATGGCCAATTCACCACAGCCAATTTGCTGCGGCACAACTTGTGGAACAAAAGGTGCACTAATATCAAACAAGTGGTGGAATAGAATAATTAAAGAAAGGATGCTAAAGGAGGGACAGAATGAAATGTAAATGGCAAAAAATTAAATATTTATTTATTTATTTTAAATAATTAAATAGAATTGCTAAATTGTCCTGCAGTGAGTTATCCCATGGTGAGCTGGCCATGGTGAATTGATTATAGCAAGTTGACACATTCCCTGGTATATAAGTAGTGAAGGGCAGCCATTCGCGGCCCTACTGGAATGCTCCGGTGGTGGGGAAGTGCATGCATGATCACATGCACCCTTCAGCTTTCTGCGCATGTGCAGATACCGAAGTGCATGCGTGTACCATTTTGCCAATTTCCTGTATTTCCTTGCTTCTGCGCATGCTCCGGCTGCATGACTGTGCTCTCCCATGCTGCAGCGGGCATCTCTTGGCACGGTGATGGGACGACTCATGCGGGGGGCACTGTTGCCACTGATGGGGTGGCGAGATTCGGTTGCTGCACATGCGCAGAAGCTGAATCTCGCGCAAACATCCCTTTCTTTGCTTCCACGCATGCATGTGCATGCACTGTCAGTGGTGCACAGCTCCATTTCCACCGGTGGAATGGCGCTCCACTCTGTCCTGCCTGCTGCCCACCGCTATATATAAGCCTAAAAGTTATTTCTCAGTTTTAAGTGGGAAAGATACCACTGGCACTACTCTGTCTGATTTGCATATTTGTTTCATAAAAAATACTTATCAGGATCTCAAAAGCTAAGCTGGGCTTAACCTGACTTGAAGGAGAACTCATGAAGAAATTCCAGGGCTGCATGGCTAACCAGGGAAGTTGAAACCATTTATGTATTTCTAGCAAGAAAAACCAGGCATCTTGTTCATCAAATCTCAGAGAGATATAGAAGTTAACTATTTTAAATGCTCCTGGATGGTTTTTATGAGCTGGAACTTCAGCAAAGTCTGATCCTCTGGCACAGCAGTGTAGTTATGCTCAGAAAGATCTATAAATAAAAGAAACTGAGCTGATTTGGTAACCACAAATACTGTGCCACTTGACTCGCCCCTTTATGAATATTGTATTTCGAGTCTGCATTAACAAAACCTATCTGTGGCCTCATATGAATATAATTTATGAAAGTTCTGATGATTGAAGGCTCATGTCAGAATTGAGGCCAAACTACTGGATTGCAAATAGACAAAGCTTGCAAGAAAAGGCTAAATAATAACAAAAAGGACTACGATTATTTATAGAAGGTGTCTGATAGTGTCATCCTGGTCATCATTCTTATGGATACTTTACAAGGCTGGATTAGTTTATGGCCAGACAAGACATGAAACAGTAGCCTTGCCTGCTCTATTTTTATCCAGATTTAAGCAGTCCTGTATATGCTACAAAATTAAATAAAACTAGTGAAAAAGATAAATAAACTACTTATTATATACATGGTTAGAAATATAAATATTCTTCCTCTACATCCTTGTTGCATTATATTATTTAAATGACTTTTGTGGGCAGTATAGCTTCTGTTCTCATTCTTCAGATAGGATAGAGTTCAGCCTCTAACCAATATTCACCTTTTTGTTACAGAAAGTAGATAGAAGATCAGGGTTATGAACAGTAAATGAAATTGCTGGGAAATATCTCCGTTGTCTCCAAATGGCTGTCCAGTCCTCTCATGCCCTGGTCATCTCCCAATTGCACTATTGCAACATTCGCTACATGGGAATACTCTTGAAAAGTAACTGAAAGCTTCAGTTGGTGCAGAATGTGGCCACACGAGCCCTACTGGGTATCCAAGGAAGGGCACATATGACAGCTTTGCTCTGTGAACCACACTGAGTGCCAGTTTGCTTCTGGGTCCAATTCAAGATGTTGGTTATCACTTAAAAAGCTCTAAATGGCATAGGGTCAGGTTACCTACAAAACCAGCTTCACCCATCACATTGTGGAACATCCCGCCCAATCTCTTGGCCTTTAGAAATTTCATGTTATTTTTATATTTTTTAAATTTATGTTATTTTTATATTTTTAAATTTTAATGTTAGTTTTATTGATTAAATTGTATACCACTCAAAACCCCTTTCTGAGGGAGATGAGTGGTTAAGAAATAGGATGGATGAATGAATGAATGAATGAATGAACGAACCAACCAACCAACCAACCAACCAACCAATCAACCAATCAATCAATGCTGGTGCAACCTTTTGTTTAAAGCATAGCGAATGTTATCATTTTGTTTTTCTAATTGCACCATTGTAAATGATATTTGTGATTTGAAAGATTTGAAAGGCACTTGATTAAATAGTTTGATATTCACTTCCTTGACTCATGACTGAGGTTTATGTTATTATAATATATAAAATATTTTATATTCTGAGCTATTTTTAGCCAAAATGAAGTAGAAAAACTACACTTGTATTGAGTGTTGTAGATGCTTCATAGGCTAAGACTGATCAGGATTTACTGCACAGGCGGGGTTTTTTGTAAAGAATTAAGAAATGAATATTTCTCTCTTCTGGCACTATAATCTATTTTATTGTGAGGAAGATTTAATCTCACTTAACAAACTCTTTGCAAATGGTGGGGCAGTCAGCTGCTAGAGAGAAAGTTGAGGTTGGTGAACAATGCATGAAGCCTATGTGTCTTGTTAATTACAGCTGTGGCTCTACTGAAACATTGCATTGTCCAGTGGAAGCTAAGTGGATTATTTGTATAATGTGACAGTGATTGCCATCTGTAGTTCCCCAATGCACTTGGGAAAAAGGAATCCTCAATCTGAGTATTGTATTGGCAGTTCTGTGTTAGCAAAAACTTCAGAAGAGAAGGATTTAGGGGTAGTGATTTCTGACAGTCTCAAAGTGGGTGAGCAGTCAGGCTGTAGGGAAAGCAAGTAGGATGCTTGGCTGCATAGCTAGAGGTATAACAAGCAGGAAGGGGGAGATTATGATCCCGCTATATAGAGTGCTGGTGAGACCACATTTGGAATACTGTGTTCAGTTCTGGAGACCTCACCTACAAAAAGATATTGACAAAATTGAACGGGTTCAAAGACGGGCTGCAAGAATGGTGGAAGGTCTTAAGCATAAAACGTATCAGGAAAGACTTAATGAACTCAATCTGTATAGTCTGGAGGACAGAAGGAAAAGGGGGAAAATGATTGAAACATTTAAATATGTTAAAGGGTTAAATAAGGTCCAGGAGGGAAGTGTTTTTAATAGGAAAGTGAACACAAGAACAAGGGGATACAATCTGAAGTTAGTTGGGGGAAAGATCAAAAGCAACGTGAGAAAATATTATTTTACTGAAAGAGTAGTAGATCCTTGGAACAAACTTCCAGCAGAGGTGGTTGATAAATCCACAGTAACTGAATTTAAACATGCCTGGGATAAACATATATCCATCCTAAGATAAAATACAGAAAATAGTATAAGGGCAGACTAGATGGACCATGAGGACTTTTTCTGCCGTCAGTCTTCTATGTTTCTATGTTTTTAGTTCTCAATAGATCATATTAATATGTAATCTGCCAGATGACTATTGGGGACCACTAATTTAGGCTGCAGGAAATCTGAAAACACATTGACTTTGTAAATAATCATAACTGTTTTATGTTTTATATGCATAACATATTGATTCATAATGAATAAATAAAGTATATTTGAATACACGTATATTAGATTACTCATACTGTATATTCATTTATGATATTTCAAATTTATTAAACTCATTGGGATAAAATATAGAATTTAGGGATAGTTAAGTTTTCCAAAGTTTTTGATTGTTGTTTTTTTTAAACAAACCCTTGGTGAGACTGTCCCGTAAATTTAATCTTTTGGAGTCATTTACATCACAGAAACAACTAAAATTGCTTCAGACTAGATGTTATATGCAGTTTATAAAATTTATAAACATAAATGTGGAAAATTTATAAACATGAGCAAGCAGAATTTACTTGGGATAGCAACATCTTAAATACTCAGACCCAAGCTATATAAGGCTTTGTAGATAATAACAGCTCCTTGAGTTGCAACCAGATGTATAATACAGTGATCCCCCGATCATTGCGAGGGTTCCGTTCCAGGACCCCTAGCAATGATCGGGTTTTAGCGAAGTAGCGCTGCGGAAGTAAAAACACCACCTGCGCATGCACAGATGGTGTTTTTACTTCCGCAGCGCTAGTGAGGAGCCGAAGATTGGGGGCCGCGCGGCTTGCCAACTGAGTCCCGAAGACAAATGTCAAAGGCGAACTTCCGCGTTTGTCTTCGGGACTCATTGGGAAGCTGCGCGGCTGTTTTAAAACGTTGCCGCTGGCATGGGGGGCTTCCTAGCAGCCCCCCAAACCTGGGTTGGGGGTCTGGGGGGTGCTGGCAAGCCCCCCATGCCGGCGGCGACATTTTAAAACAGCCGCGCGGCTTCCCAATGAGTCCCGAAGACAAACGCGGAAGTTCGCCTTTGACGTTTGTCTTCGGGACTCAGTTGGCAAGCCGCGCGGCTGTTTTAAAACGTCGCCGCCGGCATGGGGGGCTTCCTAGCAGCCCCCCAAACCCGGGTTGGGGGTCCGGGGGGTGCTGGCAAGCCCCCCATGCTGGCGGCGACGTTTTAAAACAGCCGCGCGGCCCCCAATCTTCGGCTCCTCGCTAGCGGGCAGGCAGGCGGCGGACAAGCCGTTCACTGGCGGCGCTCGCTCGCGCTTCCCAGCTGAGTCCTGAAGCCAATTCGCTTCAGGACTCAGCTGGGAAGCGGCCAGAATGAACGGCGTGGGCGGGCGAAGGGCGAAGGGCGCGCGGGCAGGCAGGCGGCAGACAAGCCGTTCGCTGGCGCCGCTCGCTCGCGCTTCCCAGCTGAGTCCTGAAGCCAATTCGCTTCAGGACTCAGCTGGGAAGCGGCGAGAATGAACGGCGTGGGCGGGCGATGCGCGAGCGGGCGGCGGACAAGCCGTTCGCTCGCGCTCGCTCGCGCCGCTTCCCAGCTGAGTCCTGAAGCGAATTCGCTTCAGGACTCAGCTGGGAAGCGGCGAGAATGAACGGTGTGGGAGGGCGAAGGGCGGGCGGCAGCGAGGAGTTTGCGTGGGCGGTGGGGAAACCCCTCGCTGATGCCCGCCGCTCGCCCTCCCGCCAGCAAGAGGGGGAAGACCTAGGGAAGCCGCCCAGCAGCTGATCTGCCCGGGGCCATCTACGCATGCGTGCCCATAGAAAAAAGGCCGCACATGCGCAGATGGTGTTTTTACTTCCGGGTTGCAAAATCGCCATATAGCCATTTCGCAATGATCGGGGTCGCAATACCCGGGGGATCACTGTATCTCTCAAAGAGCAATACAGATAGTCCTCAACCATTTATTGAGCAGCAAGTTGAAACTATAGAAACACTTACAACTGTTCCCCAAAGTTATAGCCATTGTAGCAGCCCATGATAATTTTATTTATTTATTTATTTATTTATCAGATTTGTATGCCGCCCCTCTCCACAGACTCGGGGCGGCTCACAGCAACAACAATCCAATGTAAACAAATCTAATATTTAAGTTAATTTTAAAAAAAACCCAATTTAGAAACCAATCATACATACTAGCATACCATAAATAAATTTTTTAAGCCTAGGGGGAGGGAAAATGTCAATTCCCCCATGCCTGACGACAGAGGTGGGTTTTAAGGAGCTTACGAAAGGCTAGGAGGGTGGGGGCAACTCTGATATCTGGGGGGAGTTGGTTCCAAAGGGTCGGGGCCGCCACAGAGAAGGCTCTTCCCCTGGGTCCCGCCAAACGACATTGTTTAGTTGACGGGACCCGGAGAAGGCCAACTCTGTGGGACCTAACCGGTCGCTGGGATTCGTGCGGCAGAAGGCGGTCCCGGAGATATTCTGGTCCAGTGCCATGAAGAGCTTTATAGGTCATAACCAACACTTTGAATTGTGACCGGAAACTGATCGGCAACCAATGCAGACTGGGGAGTGTTGGTGTGACATGGGCATATTTAGGAAAGCCCATGATAGCTCTCGCAGCTGCATTCTGCATGATCTGAAGTTTCCGAACACTTTTCAAAGGTAGCCTCATGTGTTCAGAATTTAAGTTCTTGGCAACCCACCTGCACTTATGATCATTGCGACACTTCAATTCCTCTGACTTGCTTATCCCCACCATCTATGCTCTTTGGGTCCCCCGTTCTGGGGCCCAAACTACCTTAATTGACCTTTGCCGTCTGCTGCTGCTTTTGACCAAACATGTGTGGTCTTGCCCTTAGTGAGGCAGCTGCTGGCCCAAGGGTGGGTTCCATTTAATTTCACCACCAGTTCGCATTGTGACATTTCCCTTCGTGCAAATTCTCTTCCGAACATGCTCATAACATGGCTTCAGCCCAAAACATAGTTGAGGAGCTGCTCAGCTATGCTTCGGGTGAGGAAATAAAGGTTGGTATTAACCCACGAGCGGGAGGGAGGGCTTTTTTCACAGCAGAGGATGAGGAGAAGCCATCCAAACACTAAAAAAAATTGCTGAAAATTATGAAAAAAAGATGGAGGAGCACACGGCTTGGATCCTTGATGCCATCTTCAGGTCACCAGCAGGTCACTAACGGTTCAAGCAATCTGGTCCAAACTGGGAGGAACCCACCCTGTGCTGACCACTTACTTACTTACTTACTTACTTACTTACTTACTTACTTACTTACTTACTTACTTACTTACTTACTTACTTACTTACTTACTTACCCATCCATCCATCCATCCATCCATCCATCCATCCATCCATCCATTCATTTGACTTCTATGTCTCCTAATCCCAAAAACCTGGCCCTTTCCTACTTTCTCCCAATTTCTCTTCCTGCCTTCTCCTGCTGCTACCCAAGAATTTGCTGGACCTGTCAAAGTTTGCTTTAAGGCTACCATTTGTGCTGGGGGCAGGGGGCAGAAGAGGGAGTGAAGGAGTTGGTTTCTGCCATGTTGCATATCGATGTGGCTTTACCCACAGATAGGTGTTTCAATCAGCAAAAGTTTATAACTTGGAAGTTAATTTAGTAAAATAATATCTGTACTTTAAATGGTGCCATAGCAGCAATCTAGAGAACATTTGACATTTCAGAAACCAGTGAGAACTCTAGTAGTATGATGATGACATGCTCCTACCATCCATGCCTCTACACAAGTATAACAGAGCTATTCCTACTGCAAAAGTATTTTTACACACTTTTAAAAAGTGTTATATGTAATTAGGATTACAGTGCATTTTTCTATTTCATGTTTATTTTCACTCATATTTAGTACTAGTGTCAATATATATACATATATATTCTCTGAGTTTCATGAAATTAACTTAAAGGAAAGCAAGCTATGTTTAGATCATGGCAGCACTTTCAGTTGTTTTAATATTAAGCTTTTTGCTGACCATTGTTTATACATCTCTTTCTCTTATTCTGGCAAACTGCTAGACTTTTCATTTAAATAAAATAAAACTAGGTTCATAAGGGAAACAAAGAAGCTGCCAGTTCTGGCAATTTTACAACTAACTGAAAAACTTAACATGGAGCACCATGTGTATAAAAGGGAATTGTAATTTATCTTTATGATTGCCTTCTATATATAGCAACACTATGGACTATAGCACAGAATCAGCTTAATGGAATACTATGGGGTTTTAAGACAATATAGAATAGAACTGTAACTATATGCACCAAAATGTATGAAATTTCATCATAATTTTTATTTTACTCTCTTTCTACAATGTCAGTGGCCTTAATTGGTGGTAGATTTTACTTACCTTTGCTACTGGTTCAGAAATGGGAGTGTGCAGGTGCACTTTGCATGTGCTTAACACTTCTGTGCATGTGCAAAACATTTTTGATGTGGGTGGGCGGAGCCTTCCGCCACTGCTGCTACAGGTTCCCCTGATCTGTGGTGAACCAATAGCAACCCATCACTGGCATTAATGTCATAATGAAACATATTTATGAGTGGAAAAAAACAGTTAAAGATACAGTATTTCTAAACATGGATCCTGAAAGTTAGATGCCTGCTGGAAGAATATAAATAAAAGTGACCTAATTTCACTTACAGTTTATTTGTGAAGTTAGCAACCACTTGTAGTTACTGCTCAACTAATAATTTCTCTTATATTTAAATGTTTAATAGCAGTTCCTAGTAGATTTTAAGTATTTAAATTTGAAGCCGTTTAGAAGATCATGAGTATATAGATATCAATTTGGTTATATAGTAATCCTCATCTAGTGACAGCCTCATTTAGTGACTGGTCACAGTTTAATGGTGATGAAAAAGTAACAATCACAAATTCCCATATTTACCACCTTCACATATTTTAAAAGGAAAGAAAGAAGGAAGGAAGGAAAGAAAGAAAGAAAGAAAGAAAGAAAGAAAATAAGCCCAGTTGCTGTTTCACTTACTGTTTCGCTTAATGACTAAGTTGATTTTATTATTTTTATAATTATTAAAAGAGATGGAAAGTCCCAGTTATAGCATCAAAGGCATGGGAAGATGCAGTCTGTGGAACAGATCATGATCTGCTCATGTGTAAGATCCAAGTTAAAGAAATACAAGAAAACCAACCAGTTTCCGTGATATGATTTTGAATATATACCATAATTTTCAAAGAGAACATGAGGACTCATTTTGAAATCCTGAGCCTCATTGGTAAACCAATAAATCAAACATTGTGCAAATGGATCATTGCACAAATCAAGCTGGGCAATTTTCACTTGAAGCAAATGATTGTTTAAACACATTAAGCAAAGACCTAGCTCTCTGATACATTATGCAAAGACCTAGCTCTCTGGAAAGGTTCTAAGGATGTGAAAGATGGAAGGAAAGAGAAAGAGGATGACTAATAGACTCTGTTACACTGGCTATATGTGCACTGCTGGAAGATTTAAGGGTCAGATTTGGGACAAATTTATCTGTGTGGCTAATAAGAGTCGACACTAACTTGATGGCAGAAATACTGATTATTAAACATACATAAGGATCTCTCGAGGTTGCATATTGAGTTTGAAAACCATGTTTCTTTTTATCTTTTTATTTAATGCATCAACATAACTGGATAGAAAATAGATTTAATTAACACATAAAAAGAGATATTAAACTTATTTACATTTTGATAATTTATATTCAATATTTATGTGTGTGTAGAGCGGAATCTTTTCCACTCCATTCTGAGCTGCTTCCTGGACTACTGCCAAATTATCACACAAATTGTTTTCACACCTCCTACTTCCACTTATCATCTCCCTGCTATGTTTCTTTTACTTTCTGACATCTCATATGTGGAAAAAATATTTTGTGCAGTTTTTTTAAAACCAAGTACAAGTTTGTGCACCACAGGACAAGAATACAGTGCAAAGAGTAAATTTCAAATATTTATAATAATGACACATTTAAATTTTTATGTACTTCTTCGTTAAAGTACAAAACATAGAAAGTATTATAGTATATGACATACATGCTGAAACTTTTTCTTTCAAGTCATTTTGGATTTATGGCAACTTCTTCCTGCCCTTTTCTTGACAGTGTAGGAAGTTAGCATCCGTCCTCCTCTTAGAAAAATGAAATGGTGTAGGAAATATTTAAAAGGTGGAATATTATATTTTCCCTAAAGGAGAAACATGTTTCTAAAGACATAAACTCAGAACCTCAGCACCCTGTCTGCCCAGCAGATATTTTGGTGCCAACCTATCTACAAGAAGGGCCAACTTATCTATAAAACAAAAGATGTGGACCTCAGAACATAATAGGATTAGCTCTCACTCAAGATCCAAACCAAGACAAAGTCATTAAGCCATAATAGGAATTGCCCAAAGCCCTTTCATTACATCATTACCAGCAAGATTCAACCAGGCTGGGAACTCAAGACAACCTACAAAGTTACCCCTGCATGGCCCCATGGGAATTTGACAAGCAATGAGAGTACATTTCTTACACAAGACCAGAGAGCTCCAAGAGAGGCCCAGTCTCTTTCCCTCTCTCACCCATGGGAGGTATTTTTTGTTCAGGACCTAAAACGATGTGATCCTGTCTACCATTAAACCATATTTCCAAGCAATCTCCATGTTTCTAGTGTCTTTCTTTCAACTTGGAACTGAACACAGATGGACCTTTCTTCCAGTGATTGCATATTTCAGAAGTGACTTGGAAGTTCTTTTCTTCCCAAGGATGAGAAAAGTAACTGGCCTAACATCACCCAAAGGCAGGACTAGAACTCATCACCTCCAAATTTCTAATATAACGCTTTAACCAAATGTACATGTTCACAGATTATAATATAAAGTCATAGTCACTTGTAACTGCAATCAATATTTTCTATGCATTTAATCCTTCCTTCCTTCTGGAATTTGATATAGTAATGAAAATAAAAATAAAAAGGAAAACATGCAAAAAGTATCCTCTTTCATTTTCTCCTATTCCTTCCTTCTTCCCTGAATGTATTCTAAACTTGATTAAATTTTAAATATTAATATGAAGTTTTGAACATGGATGTCGTGCAGCCTGTACAGATACTAACTGAACCCTTTTTTGAAGGGGGGGGGGGAGAGAAATTAATTCAATCTGCTTTCATGCCCTGGGGGCTCTGAGGTCCAGAGCGGATCAGCTACTAGTTCAAACCCAATTGGCTACCTGCTGTCCAAGGAATAACACAATCTTGTTGCCTCATCTTAATTGCAGCAGCCCAGGGTGCCTGAGGTTGCTACAGAGCAGACCCGTGAGGTAATTCCTGTCATGGTGCTATGACAACAATGTTCGCTGCTGCTATTAAGTTGAGACAGGGAGCTTGTGCAGGACTCCTAGCAAGTTGCAAGCCCAGAGTTTAATGATTTACTTTACCTTTAAAATGCATTGTTTATATTTTGTTGTAATTTTTTTTTGTATTTTCTTAAATGTTACCCAGCTGCATTTTAATCTGGTTCAGCCCACACCTGGGACTTTTGTGGGTCATGAGCAGCCTTCATGTTTGACACATTTGCTCTGGTCTATAGAGTTGTTGTTTTCATTATTTCTTGAGAGGGAAATTATAAATCCTTTCAACATGCTTTTAATATAATTTCAAAAGGATATTTTCCTACCATCTGCACAGAAAGTAGAGATAGAACAGCAGCTATAAATGCTAGGTGTTAGAATGCAAATCTGACAAAAAACATATGATTTTCAGTGGGGAATAAGCAACTGTATAAATTTCTGTCCCTGTTTTGGGTTATGACAGGATGAACTGGATGAACTCCGGGCTGAAATGGAAGAGATGCGTGACAGCTATCTTGAAGAAGATGTTTACCAACTACAAGAACTTCGACGAGAACTAGATCGTGCAAACAAGAATTGTCGTATCTTGCAGTATCGTCTCAGGAAAGCTGAACAGAAAAGCTTGAAAGTTGCACAGACGGGTCAGGTGGATGGAGAACTAATCAGAAGCTTAGAACAAGATCTCAAGGTGAGTGAAGAACTTAGACCGAGTGGTGGTATCTAAGTCACGAATAAAGTTTTCTCCCTAATTGCAAAATGTATGTCATCTTGACATTTCAGAATTAGAAAAGAGCATTACATTTTATATATGGGAATCAAAGAATTCTTTATATTGTAAACAAGTCAATTTATTTATTACTTTGATTTCTATACCATCCCAATCTCATAACTCTGAAAGAATGCATAGATATCCAGGTGACTCCTATGGCCAAAATGTTTTACTTATAGTAGTGCTATTTCATGTATAGCTATAATTGTTTAACTTGAATGCACTTTGATGCATCCGCAGTCTGCATTGGTTGCCAATCAGTTTCCGGTCACAATTCAAAGTGTTGGTTATGACCTATAAAGCCCTTCATGGCACCGGACCAGATTATCTCAGGGACCGCCTTCTGCTGCATGAATCCCAGCGACCAGTTAGGTCCCACAGAGTGGGCCTTCTCCGGGTCCCGTCAACTAAACAATGTCGTTTCGTGTGGCCCAGGGGAAGAGCCTTCTCTGGGGTGGCCCCGTCCCTTTGGAACCAACTCCCCCCAGAGATTAGAATTGCTCCCACCCTCCTTGCCTTTCGTAAGCTTCTTAAAACCCACCTCTGCCGTCAGGCATGGGGGAACTGAGATATTCTTTCCCCCTAGGCGTTACAATTTACTCATGGTATGTTTGTATGTATGTATGTTTGGTTTTATAATAAGGGATTTTTTAGTTGTTTAGTATTAGATTATTACAGGATGTTTTTTATCACTGTTGTTAGCTGCCCCAAGTCTGCGGAGAACGGCGGCATACAAATCCAATAAATAATAATAATTTTGATAACTGGAATGTGTTCTGTATGGGAAACTTACGTTTCTTTTGGAAACAGTAGCTTGTCTAGAATACAACAGTGAAGTAGCTGACTGAGGCACCTGTCAGTACATATTGTTCAACTTATTTTGGACCACTTGATAACCATGTTACAAAGCCAGGTTTAAACTAGGTTTTCATATATTCATATATATAATCCATGTAATCATTTATTAGAATTGTATTCTGCCTTAAGTTTGCACAATTCAAGGCAGTAATGCTAGAATTATAATCTCCTGTTTTCCCATAACAACAATCCCATTGAAACCATAATAATTAATATGTCTGGTCTATTACTAAATTTATCAGAGGGAAGCCTGCTGCCTAGATTTTTCTTTTATGAATGTTGGATAAATAGTTCTGTGCTTTTCTTTCCTTTCCTTTTTGTTCGCTTGTTAATAAATATTTTAAATATGTTTTTTAAATATATATTTTAATATGTTCGTGATAAATTGTTTTGAGATAGTTAAAGAGATATGGAAATACATAAAATAAAGAATGCAAAAGAGCACGTTTCAGTATTGCATAATTGTACTTTAAAACTTAGAAACATTCTCAAATGAAATGCTATCTTTCTAATCCTAGGGAAAATTTCTGGTGAAACCGCATAGAAATATTCCTTCCATTATATGCATTTTTTAGTACTGTGTAATAAAATGGTTCATAACTGGACTTAGTTTTCCACTGCTTGAATAAATACTTTTCCATTGCTCCAAATTGTGCTGAATAAGCCTTTTGATAAGAACAAAAGACTATATGTATATACTATACTTTGATAGATACCATGTTTTTCCAAAAATAAGACACTGTCTTATATTTTTTTGAAATAAACACTTGGCCTTATTACCATGCACTCAAAAGCCTGATTAGGCTTATCAGGGGATATCTTATTTTGGGGAAAACAGGGTACTTTATCTGTAATGATACAAATGTTTTCTTAATTGAAAAAATTGGAAACCAAATTTTGTATGATTTATTGTTGGCTTGTCTCGGTTAGCTAGGCTATGAAACCTTCGACAATACCAAGCAGAGAATTTTAACAGAGCGTGGATGTGTGATAAAGCCAAGACACAGACTTAGTTAAATAAGTATTATTTACATATAAACAAAATATAAACAATCCAGAATAAGCACGAAGCAAATACAGAATAATACGCACTGAGAAATTACAAGATTAGCACGAAGCAAAATACAATATAGATAAAAGCACAAAGCTTATACAAGCAGGAAGCTTAAACACAACTCCCCCATTTGACCTAGCAAAATAATGAGCTTTTATAGCTTCAATGAGGAAGTGCCGAAACAGCCTTGAATATTAACTCTTCAACTACAAGTTAACCCTTTAAGTGCACATTAACTCTTTAAGTACAAGTTTGGTACAGTTTACAATATGCAGTTTACAATGGCAATCCCTAACAACCATGTACCCTGTACTAACATTTATTATGTTATGCTAAATATGATATTAATTGATTTTTAATACCTCAAGAACTTTAACTTGTAGTTCACATTTAACTTAAAATACAGTATTGTGGGATAATTAATTTAAGAATATTGTGGATAATATTGATCTTCAAGTCTTTAAATTTGTTTAATGCTAATATTACTATGACTACTATTACTATTAGTAATAGATATCTACAGTGATCCCTCGATTTTCGCGATCTCGTTCTTCGCTATATCGCGATTTTTCCCACCCGATGACGTCACTCTCTTCCTTCCTTTCTCATCTTTCTTTCTCTCTCTCTTTCTCTATCTCTCCCCCTCTTGCTGGCGGGCAGCGGGCGGGCAGCGGGCGGGCGGGCGGCGGGCGGGCGGGCGAGCGGGGGCATCAGCGAGGAAGACCCAGGGAAGGTTCCTTCGGCCGCCCAGCAGCTGATCTGCTCGGCAGCGCAGCGAGGAGCCGAATCGGGGTTTCCCCTTTGCGTGGGCGGCGGGGAAACCCCGATCTTCGTCTGCTCGCTGCTGCTGCGCTGCCGAGCAGATCAGCTGCTGGGCGGCCGCAGCAGCAGCGAGCAGACGAAGATCGGGGTTTCCCCGCCGCCCACGCAAAGGGGAAACCCCGATTCGGCTCCTCGCTGCGCTGCCGAGCAGATCAGCTGCTGGGCGGCCGAAGGAACCTTCCCTGGGTCTTCCCCGCCGCCCACGCAAACTCCACCATCTGCACATGCACGGCCATGAAAAAAAGGGCACGCATGCGCAGATGGTGTTTTTACTTCCGCAACCTTACATCGCGAAAAATCGATTATCGCGAGGGGTCTTGGAACGGAACCCTCGCGATAATCGAGGGATCACTGTATTATTTTTAAATTATTAAGTATGATTGTGTGCTTTTTAAAATACAGGTCGCCAAAGATGTATCTGTCAGGCTGCACCATGAACTGGAAAATGTGGAGGAAAAGCGTGCTAAAGCAGAAGATGAAAATGAAGTTCTTCGTCAACAAATCATTGAGGTGGATATATCCAAACAGGCATTGCAAAATGAGCTTGATAAATTGAAAGAGGTGAGTGGCAACAGTGTTACTTTGGGAATTAGAAATAAAGTGAAAAGCTATCATAGCATTCATCGTTGCTTACAGTGTGAGGGATATGGATAGTTTCTAAATTTGATAAATAAATAAACAGCAATTTGGATCCTATACTAACACATTAATCAAAATGTCAAACTACAGACATGGAACATTTAAATGTGATGACTATGGCTCAGGCCACCAACTACTAATCACATAAATAGACATCAGACTGATAAAGGAGAACATTTGTAGCTCAGAGTCAAACTAGATAACATCATCAGTGCTAGTAAGGAATGGAATTTGCTCTCAATTTATATTTCAATACTTGCCCTGTCAGTATTGGCGGGAGTGGTCTTGGAGCATTATTTATTGTTAGTTTGATTGGCAGTTCCTTGATTGGAGTATTGTTTACTTGTTGATTGTTGGTCTGAAGTTAATCTTGGTGTTGATCATCTGGGTGTTGATTGCTGATGGGGAGGTGTTTTGGTATTTTTGTTCATTTTTGTGGCTTGCTGATTGTCTCTTGTATAATATGTAAATGTTTTTTTTAATGTCTGTGTGCTATCGATCACCAATGGAAGGCTTCCAGAAATTCTCTATGCTTTTGGACTTGGATTGGTTTAGGACAGGGGTGTCAAACTCGCAATGACACATTGCCATCATATGATGTATTGCAATTTTTTTCCCCTTTGCCAGCATGTGATGAATCCGGCCTGTGGTCCATGATTTGACATTCCTGATTTAGGATGTCACATTTTTCCAGTTGAAACTATAGTTAAGTCTGTTCATATGTTGCAAAATTAAAGAATAGACTAACAGAGCATGAGGGCATAGGCAGAATACCAGAATCATAATGTGTGAGAATTGCATAGTAAGTGAGATAAAAGATGGTTTGGGAAGGTTTTATCCATGGGGTCACTCAACTCAACAGGGCATGACAACAAAATCCTCTGTAATCTTGACGGAAACCATTTTTATGTAACTCCTTTATATGCTTTAGTTATATAAAAATTTGGATTTTCAATTTATCTGAAAATGCAACATTTTGAAAGATTAGTTTTTGGTAACTCCACTTTTCCCTAATATAATGCTCTCCAGATGTTCATGTTATTGTATGCTGGAGAGACAAATGTCAAGAATCTAGGTGTGTAATTTACATATTTACATAGTTACAATTAAGCCTTGGTTACATAGTTTTGCAGCCCTAAAATATTCCAAACATTAGTTTTTAGCAAGATACTGTAACATTTTTGTATGTTAAATGTTTTTCAGATCTCATTCATTTCTAACTTGTTTTACAGCGTTATGTCAAGTCATTCTGCAGCTGCCACTCTATTTTTAATCCTCCTTACATTTTGTCTCTACAACACTACTGCCCTCAATAGAAAGAAGGATTTATTTTCTGGGCAACTACTATAGTGAACAGCTGATGATACTCTTTTTGTTTTGTGGGCCTTGTGAAAGTAAAAGGATCATTAAGCAAGTAACATAAAAGCTAGATTTTATTTCTGTAGTTAGAAATGCCATAACTTTTTTTATGCATGTTGTACATAGTACAAATATAGAAGTGCAAAAGTAGTTACATAATTCAAAACATTTATTGTAATAAATTTTGTTACTTGAAATGCATACCCATATTAAGAAACTTAAATCTGTGCTCATCTTTCCCCTAATGATACTAAACATGTGAAGAAAATACAAATACAAAACAACAAAAGCAATCTTTAGCATCAAGATGCTTCACAAAGCCCTGATTGTGGTTTTCTTTAGAACTGTCTGTGATATTATAGTGCTGCTACAAAAGAAGGGCAATTTACCATGGTACCAACGAGTTAGTGAATATTTATGTCAGCTATGTGCAACAGGGTCCCATCACTTATATCAGCTGAGGCGGTGCAGTGGGTAGAGTGCAGTACTGCAGCCCACTAAAGCTGACTGCTAGATCTGCAGGTCAGCGGTTCAAATCCCATCACCGGCTCAAGGTTGACTCAGCCTTCCATCCTTCCGAGGTGGGTAAAATGAGGATCCGGATTTTTGGGGCAATATGCTGGCTTTGTTAAAAAGTGCTATTGCTAACATGTTGTAAGCCGCCCTGAGTTTAAGGAGAAGGGCGGCATAAAAAATCAAATGAATGAATGAATAAATGAATCACTTGATATTTTCTGAGCTATTATTTGAAACAAATAAGGGTATAACAAGTTTCTGAACTGTGACATTCATTATTTGCATTGATTCATAAGCATCAAATAAATATTAAACTACATAGTTAACAACTTTTTGAACTGCCTTCTTTAAGAATATACGTAGTTATAAAGAATGATGAATCTGTATAGCATAATAGTTATACAGAATGTCACAATCACAGCAATGAGCATGTGTTACCTCCTAAAGGTATCCTACCAGTTCTATGTTCTGGTACATAGAGTCATGGTGGTGCAGTGGTTAGAATGCAGCACTGCGGGCTAAGTCACTGCTCACTCCAGTAGTTCGATTCTGAGTGGCTCAAGATTGACTCAGCCTTCCATCTTTCTGAGGTTGGAAAAATGAGGAGCCAGATTGGTGGGGGCAAGATTCTGACTCTGTAAACCAATTATAGAGGACTGCAAAGCACTATGAAGTGGTATAATAAGTCTAAAGGCCATTTGCTATTCTACAGGTAGACCTTGAATTACATGGCAGTTGGGACCAAAATTTCTATCATTAAGCAATGCAATTGTAAAGCACAACCATGTTGTTTATCGACAGCAATTCCTGCAGTCCAGGTTGCTGTCATTAACTGAACACCACTATCATTAGGTGAGGAAATTTCCTGTTGCCTTCCCACAACCAAATTCAGTGGTGAAGGATGGAAGGAAGTTGCAAATCGCGGGCAAACATTTAAGATCCCAATGATGAAGGAGTTTTGGTATGAACGGTTGTTGTGGTAAAGCTTCCAAAAAGCCCATTAGGCTTTCTGGCGTTGCCCCTGAATCATTCTACCAGCTCAGGAAGATGACTGACTGTTTGGGCAATAAGGTAGATGATATACCAGCAACCCTCCATTCAGTCTCCATAACACAATATCAGGTACATATCCTAAAATCTTAAAAGAATAGGCTGGCTTTGTGAAGACGATGGAATATTCAACTTACCTTTTCAGTTCATGCTTATGCTGTACTGAGAACTGATAGATGGTGCAGGGTTAACCTTGTAGCCAACTAACAACTAGAAGTTCAGAAACATAATTGAGCAATCAGACAAGGTGACATGAACTCATTGGTAGTTTCCCATTACAATGAACAAGGACATACATTCACTTTTGTAGCTAAGATTGTTTGTTTATTGGATTTATATGACAGGTGGCTTACAACATGTTGGCTGAGTGGTACAAAAATAGCCAGGTAATTATTGAAGCCTGGGAAAGGGCCCCTTGGTCAAGCAACAGGAGTGCTGATTTATCACCAGGTACTTATCAGGTACTTAGGAGCCAAAGGACTTGGCAGCACCAGGAAACAGCAGCCAATAAGTTACAGTTAATAACTGGCTATCAACACTCCAAGCCACAACCAACCAAGCACCGCATAAATGCTACACATAAAATAGCCCAAAACACACATTCTGGTGAGAGGAAAGTTCCCTTAAGGATAAGTTCCAGCATGAGTCTGAAAGCTTGTAAGACCAAACGTCTGGTCCCTAGGACTGACCCAGATTGAATCCTGCGACATTATCCTGGGATATGTGTATTTGCCTTCATTCATTGTAACCATCTTTCCAGGTCTCTGTCCCGTATCCAAGTTCATTATCCTCATTCATTCATCATAAATGTTTTATTTTGACCAGTTTGGCATTAACAGAATTAATAAGATAGAGGATAGACTTATAGGGAAATGTGGGTCAATTTTTAGTAGCCTCTTTCTTGTGTCAGTCTACTCCACTGCCATATTTTCACGGGAGAGGGTTTTTATTTTAACTTAAAACTTATTGCAGGAGTTTTTATGCCAACCACTGTTTACTGTAACCACCCTCCCAACCACTGTTTACTGTAAACTGCGCGCGTGCACATGCGCACTCCCCAAAATACCCCCCTGCGCACCCTTTTCCAAGGGTGCACACTCCCCATCCCCCTGCCAGCCCGTGGGGGGGGGCGGTGGTGGGGAGGTGCCGGCAGTAGACATGGGTGGAAGGAAAGGGAGCCGACTGCCCCTGCCTCCCCACGGTGCCTCCGACCCCCTCGCACCCCTGGCCTCTTGGCGCTCCCCTCTGCCCACCTGATCCGCCTCCTCTCTGGCTTTCTGCTCCTCCGCCTCCCGCCTTGGGGTGCAACTTCTCCTGCGGCGGTGGCTGTAGCGATGGTAGCAGCTGCGGCTTCTCCTCCTCCTCTTCTGAGCTCCCATCCAGGGGTCTGTGAGAGGGTTTTCTCCATGCGCTTTGGGAATGCCTGCCCCACCCCTCTCGCAGCCTCTTCACTGGGAGGGCTTTCGTCCTAGGCTTTCAGCAAGGGGGCTGCAGTACAGGCAAGGCAGGCATTCCCAAAGCGCTTTCACAGCCCCCTGGCTGGGAGCTCGGAAGAGGAGGAGGAGAAGCCGCAGCCGCTACCATCGCTACAGCCACTGCCACGGAGAAGTCGCGCCCCAAGGCGGGAGGCGAAGGAGGAGAAAGCCGGAGAGGGGGCGGACAGAGCAAGATAGAAAGAGAGAGGGGGAGAGAAAGCAAGTGAGAAAGAGAGAGAGAGAAAGAGGGGGGGAGAGAGAGATAGCAAGAGAGAGAACAAGAGAAAGAAAGCAAGAGAAATAGAAAGAAAGAGTGAGAGAGAAAAAGCAATATATATATAGAGAGAAAGAAAACAAGAGAGAGAGAGAGAGCAACAGACAGAGCGAGATAGAAAGAGAGGGAGAGAGAAAGTGAGAAAAAGAGAGAGAGAGCAAGAGGGGGAGAGAGAAAGAGAGAAATGACTCTTGATTTAAAGCATATGGTAAAAAGCACCCAAATAACAGAGAAAAAAACCCCCCAGGGTTTGTGTGCGTGTGTGTGTGTGTGTGTGTGAACTCTTGAACCATTTCCAATAGCCCTCACCTGTTATTGGAAATGGTTCAAGAGTTCACACACACACACACAAGGGGGGAGGAGACAGGGATGGAAAAAGAGGAGAAGATAGTAATAATAGTAATAGATTTTGGTTTTACAGTATTTTATTATTAATTTCTTTTAATAAAAAAGAAGAGATTTTTTTTCTTATTTATTTATTTGTCTGTCTGTCTGTCTGTCTGTCTGTCTGTCTGTTTGTTTGTTTGTTTATACATACATACATACATACATACATACATACATACATACTTCTATGCTGTCCAGTCCCAAAGGGACTGCTGCTCAGACACTATATTTTTCCGCCCACACCGGAAAAAAATTAGAGGGAACATTGACCCAAACCAATATTTATTTCTTTATTTATTGGATTTAAATGCCGCCCCTCCAAATATTGTGGCCATTCAATAGAAACACTGAAATTTGTGAGGCAGCAAGGATGAGAGATTTGGAGCAGTGTTTATTACATCCCAACTACGTAGGCTAATATTTATGGATTCAAAAAGCTATTCCAAGATAAATTCTCTCTTTATATTATGCTGTCTTACTACAGATTAATAGATAAGAAAAAAATCTTCTAGCAAACTGATGGGCAGAGGTAATTGCCTCTGGCAGTATTTGTAAATAATGTAGCCTGGAGCTTAATCATCAGTATGACTTGCTCCAGGTTGTAACTGGGGAAAATGAAACAATCATACAGTATAATTCTAAACTTTTACCTTGGAGCAAGTTCCATTGAACTTACATCATAGTAGATCTATATTAAGTAGATAAGTCAGTTACTTACATTACATGTTTTAAGCTGTTGTCCTTATTGTAACACAACAGAAGACTGCTCCTCATTTCATTACTACTTCTATCACTGATAGGACAATAGTAGAGAACAAATTAACTTTTTTTGTTTTTTAAAAAAAGTTGAATTAATTCGTCTCATAATTAACCATGCTTAAAAGTATTTAATGCAGCAATGCTTTATATAACAATACATATTGAGTTATGAGAAAAGAGTCAGAGGTCCACATAATTTCGCATAATTTATCTGTAATTTGGAATGACCAAATTATTTACATAGGTCTGGTGTACTGTTGAAGAAAATATTTTTGAATTATCATTAAAAAATGTTAACCTGCAGGTAAAACATTAATAAAATATTAAAAAACTATGGGATTATTTAAAATAATAAATATCTGAGTTTTAGTATCTAAAATATAACTAGACATATAGTATATGTTAACATTATAAAGTTTTATTGTTTTTAGATATGTATGTATTTCTTTGTCCTGATGAATTAGACAAAAAGAACTTAAAATTTATAGAAACGTAGAAGACTGACGGCAGAAAAAGACCTCATGCTCCATCTAGTCTGCCCTTATACTATTTTCTGTATTTTATCTTAGGATGGATATATGTTTATCCCAGGCATGTTTAAATTCAGTTACTGTGGATTTACCAACCACGTCTGCTGGAAGTTTATTCCAAGGATCTACTACTCTTTCAGTAAAATAATATTTTCTCATGTTGCTTTTGATCTTTCCCCCAACTAACTTCAGATTGTGTCCCCTTGTTCTTGTGTTCTCTTTCCTATTAAAAACACTTCCCTCCTGTAAACATACAACAGGTTTCAAATACATAATCTTGGAGTGGGAATTATTTTATAAACATACTGCTTTTCTGAACTGATGGGAATTTATCCATCGCACATTAATATAATCCTCTGAGTTTAATCCTCTAACTCAGCCTCTCTCAACCTTTTCACCCTAGAACTGTGATGGCAAACCTTTGGCTTGCGTGCCAGAAGTGGCATGCAGAGCCATCTCTCCAGGGTTGCCAACCATCGCCCGTTAATCTTCTGGTGTGCACTAGCCAGTTGGTCTTCACATGCATGCAAGTGCCAGAAATCGGAAGAGCAACTTCCTGGTGTGCACATGCATGCCAGGAATAATAATAATAATAATAATAATAATAATAATAATAATAATAATAATTTATTGGATTTGTATGCCGCCCCTCTCCGTAGACTCAGGGCGGCTAACAACAATAATAAACACAACATGTACAATCCAATAATAAAAACAACTACAAACCCCTATTATAAAACCAAACATACACACAAACATACCATGCATAACTTGTAATGGCCTAGGGGGAAGAGCTATCTCAACTTCCCCATGCCTCGCGGTATAAATGAGTCTTGAGTAGTTTACAAAAGACAGGGAGGGTGGGGGCAGTTCTAATCTCCGGGGGGAGTTGGTTCCAGAGGGCAGGGGCCGCCACAGAGAAGGCTCTTCCCCTGGGGCCCACCAAACGACATTGTTTAGTCGACGGGACCCGGAGAAGGCCAACTCTGTGGGACCTTATCGGTCGCTGGGATTCGTGCAGTAGCAGGTGGTTCCGGAGGTAATCTGGTCCATTGCCATGTAGGGCTTTAAAGGTCATAACCAACACTTTGAATTGTGACCAGAAACTGATCGGCAGCCAATGCAAGCCATGGAGTGTTGAAGAAACATGGGCGAATCTTGGAAACCACACAATGGCTCTCGCGGCTGCGCTTCCGGTTTCTGGAACATGCATGCCAGTAGTGGGTTTTACTTACCTTCACTATTGGTTCAGAACTGTGAACGTGCTCGCACATGGCTCTTCAGCGCATGCACAGAACCTTCTGTGCTTGTGCAGATTGTTTGTGATGACGTCTGGGCAGATGGGCAGAGCCTCCTGGCGCCGCTGTTGCTACCAGTTCAGTTGAACTGGAGTGAAATGGTAGCAATCACCACTGGTGCATACATGCTGGCCAACTGGTCTTTGTGCATGCATGCATGCCAGAAACCAGAAAACTAGATGACTGGTGCGCCGGTGCATGCCAGAAACTGGAAGGTCAGCTTCCGGGCGCATACATGCATACTGGGGTTTCTTCTAGTTTCCGGTGCTTCTCTCTGTGCCCACTTGGTGCTGAAAAAGTTTGCCAAAACTACCCTAGACCAGATGTAGGCAAAGTTGGCTTTTCTGTGACATGTGGACTTCAACTCCCAGAATTCCTGAGCGAATCATGCTAGCTCAGGAATTCTGGGTGTTGAAGTCCACATGTCATAGAAGAGCCAACCTTGCCTACCCCTGCCCTAGACGAACACGTGAAATAACTTGAAGTCTCAGGGAGCCCCTACATAAAAATAGAAAATATTCAAAAACTCATTACATACTGTATAATCCACATTTAATAATGTTTATTTCATCCAAAAGGCAAGGCATTGTCATTATTCTGGCTTCTAGCACACTGCAATTGCAGTGTGCTAGAAGCCAGAATAATGACAATGCCTTGCCTTTTGGACGAAATAATTCAAAATATTTCAGATTGAGCTGTATGATCTGATCGATTCTATGGTCATAAGATATGCAACCTAAATTCAGGTACGTCCTTCTCTAGTGACCATAATCAAGACCAGCAGTTATGTTGTTAAATGAAGCAGTCACTAAGTAAAAACATCCAGAACATGAACACAACTGTGCTTTCCTTTTCACCATTTTGCTGTCGTTTGGAATGGTCACCAGGTACTGGGATGGCCAGATTACAGTGCCTGCCTGTTTTTTGCACCTTTGGCTTGTATTGGCTTTCCGATCATTCCCCACCTTTTGGAATATTCATCCAAGCATTGGGATAATTTGCCAGAAAGGGATGTATGTTTATATTTACACTCACTGGTGGGGAAAGGATTACAAGGCAGTAAGGAGGCACATAAATGCAAATTCATATTAAAAGGAATACAATGGCACTAGCAACCTAAAGTCCATTATGCATGCAGGCACTGAATTTATGTGTCTGCTTACTGTCTTGTAATCCCTCCCTCTCCAATCTCTGCTCTGTGAGAAGAGGGTAGAGGGAAAAAAACAAAATCAGACACAGGAGAAATGGCCGATGGAGATGATTTGGTCCCCCCCCCCTTTTCTCCCATGTTTGTTTATTTAAGCAATCTCTTAGCTCTATGAGGAAGAGAAAAAGGAAAAATAAGTGATTTATGGAGGTAATCTCATGACCTATTTTTTCTTCCTCAACCCCCACTAGAACAGTGGAGAAATTGGAGATGAAGGATTACAAGAGAATGAGCAGACATACAATGAAAAATAAATTAGTCTATTTGTGTCACATGCTCCTAGCTCCTACCTCTGATTATGCTCAGGGTTGCCGGCATTACAGAACTGCATTCCTTTCAATGTGAATTCACCATTGTGTACCTTCTTACTTTCTTGTAATCTTTTACATTGTAAAAAGAAAAAGTAAACAGGTCAAACACAGGATATGTACTGACTATAATAGTGATCACATGGCTGCGTGATGCTGCAAAGCTGGCAAATGTGAGCATTGTTCATAAAATTCGTTTCAGCATCATAATTTTAATAAGTCATTGAAGAAGGAAGTCATTAAAGTCTAGCTGTATCCCTGATGTACCAAATCAGAGTAATAATCTCAGCATTTCTTTTCTAATTCCATTGTGCTTTAATTTTTCTTTGTCAAATTGGCTGGAAATTATGAGATTTTGCATCTAATATTTATGAAAACACTGAATTGGGAAAATGGCCTTTGCTTTCTTCCTCTAGTTTAATAGAAGTTGAAGAATCAATGAAATTCCCGGGGCTGCTGCTGCTTCTCCAAGGGAAGCTGCCGCCGCCGCCACTATCCTCTTTTCCTGGCCAGAGGGATGGAATCCGCCCGGACGTGGCAGCCCCACCCTTTGGGAGGATGGGGCTGGAACAGAGGGGTGAGTGCGAACGGGCTGGCTTGGCGAAAGTGCTCCCAGCGAATGGGCTGTGAGAGGGTTTTCTCCAAGCGCTTGGGAAATGCCTGCCCGCCCCTCTCGCAGCCCCTTTGCTGACAGCCCTGGATGAAAGCGCTCCCAGTGAAGGGGCTGTGAGAGGGGCGGAGTGGACGTTCCAGAAGCGCTTGGTGAAAGAGCTCCCAGCAAAGGGCGGCTTACAACAATAAAATAATACAATAATACAGTAAAAGTCAAATATAAACATTAAAACCCCATTAAACTAATCGAACAATTAAATAACAGTAAAAAAACTCCTAAACTAAACTATAAAATCGTACATTTATTCATACCAAATGAATCATTAGTCGGCCGGGACTGAGATGTTGATCTTAGCCATGAAAGCCATTTAGGTGTCTGAGCCAGCATTCTCTCTCAGTCCAATGAAACTCACAGGGCTTATGGGAAAAATAGGAGGAGAAAAGTCTGTTGAATGAGTTTGCCACCTTGAGTTACTTGTAAAAATAATAAAGGTAGAATACAAATAAGTAAATTTTCATTTCAATTCATTTTTTATATTTTGTCTTCATGGAAGATGTGTCACCAAGATCTGAGACATCATAACATGTTTATTATGCAGAACATTTGAAATGATGTTTTTCTGTTAAGAACATTCTGAGAATATTCTTTTGTATAATTATCTGCAATTATCACACAAGAAATCCTATATTTTAGGTCTCAAAAATGTGTCTTCTAATTGATAAAGAAATAATAACTTGGAATTAATCTTGGGAGTGAATAAGAATGTTGAAAATGTAAATCTATTGGAAATTTCAGCAAGCTTTACTGGCTGAAGCTTAATGTATTCCTTGTAGATAAAAAAGACAGACAGACAGACAGACAGACAGACACACACACACACACACACACTACTGCAACAAGTAAATGTCATGCATTATCTTAGCAACTTTTCACACTGCAAATTTTCTAGAAAAAAATCTGAAATCCCCATGGCTCATGCCATTAAGACAGCATCCAAATATTAAAGGTTAAAGGGAGTTTGCCCATAATAACTTCACTGTTCTGTAATAACATGCATCCTCATCTGAAAAATATGAGGTGTGTCTTGATTATTCATAAAATACCATTAGATCATAATAGTTACATACAACTCAAAAGTGTTTATATTAGAAGTTGTACATATCCCAGAAAAAAGTCAAATCCGAAATTAGTTGAAGTGAAAGACCTGCAGAACAAAGATGAAATAAATTTATACAGCAGAAGAACTTGCAGAAAAAATTAACAGAAAGTTTTATCCAATTTTTTTATTGTCTAAAAAGTACTTGGCAAAAACTTCTACAAACCACTTGACTTCAAGAGAAAAGGTGCCATCTAGATCAGGGATCCCAAACTCCTGGCTATTGGTCCATGGCCTGTTAGGAGCTAGGCTGCACAGCTGGAGGTGAGCCATAGGTGAGTGAGTAAAATCAAAATTTCCCTCCCCCCAGTCCATGGAAAAATTGTTTTCCATAAAACTGGTCCCTGGTGCCAAAAAAGGGACCTTGGGAGTTGCTAATCTAGATCTCCTGTAGAAGGATAGTCCAAATAATTGGTAGCACAACAAAAAAAAACACCAGTTTCTTACTGTCCTTCAAATGTTCCTTTGAAGAAACCTTCAACAATCCGACTAAGATAAGATTATTAAATGATATAACCATTTTCAAGTTGTCAAAACCTGCACTTTGAACTGTATCCAGAGACCTATTGGCAAATAATAGAGTCTGTAGCAACGGAGATATGTGTATGTAGCAGCTTTCAATCAAGCTGCTACATACACATATCTCTGTTGCTACAGACTCTATTATTTGCCACTAGCAGACTACTACATTTTCTAAGTACAATTTCTGAGTAATCTTCAAAGTCAATAGCATGCAGAGCTCATTACAACAATCTGTATGAAAAATAATTCCTAGAATAAAATTCTCACCAAAGTCCATAACTTTAAATAAAAGGGGCAGCTTTCAAATTGTCACGTTCCCTTTCTGCATCTAAGAAGATTAACTTGGCTTGTTTTTCCATTATATTGTTTTAAATATTCTATTATATCTGGAACAGTTTTCTTATTATCCCTTTAGATAAAAATCCACAGTGATCTTCATGAACAAACTCTAATAAACTCTTTTTTAATCTATCAGCCAAAATTAATGTGAATGCTTCATAATCATTATTCAGTAAAATAAAATGTTTATAGCATGGTTAAATGTTGTAATCATAGGTTCTTAGGCACTGAACATTAGGATAGAATATTGCTGAAGGGTGATGTTTTAGCCTAATGGGTGCTGTATAAACCTTATTCTTCCTCTATGGAAAGGCAGCAAAGTCCAGGCTGAGTATGCAAGCTGCAGAATCCATGATCACGTGGAAAATAATTAACTTGATATACAGCATGAAGATAACATATAGCTAACTTCCATATAAGGAAATATATGCCTTACTCTCATTCCTTTGCTAACATCAGTAAACACACAATCCAGGAAAAGGCAATGAATGGAGCTTCCATTAATTATCCATAGGGAAGTCATGAGGAGGTTGCCTTATACAGCGCATGAGTGAATGGTAGTTGGGGGATGGCTTAATGTATGTGGCGGATTGGTTATTCTGTACCACATGTCAGGAAAAGTGAAATACAATAAAAGGAGCGATCTTGATTCAATCGAGACCGTCTCACAGAGAAAATATTCTCCATTGCTTCATTTTGATGTGGCAATTATGGCATCCTGTGCCTTCCTAGAGGTCGGCCCACTGGGGAAGGGCAGTTTCCCTTCAGTTAAATATGAGAGAAATAATTCAAACTTTGTTTTTATGTATTATTACAATGTTTGCATAAAAGTAGGAAAGGTAAAGATTCCCCTCACACATATGTGCTAGTTGTTTTTGGACTCTAGGGGGCTATGCTCATTTCCATGTCTAAGCCAAAGAGCTAGGGTTGTATGATGACAATTCCATGGTCATGTGTTCGGCATGACTAAATGTTGAAGGCGCATGGGACCTTCCCACAAAGTGGTCCCTATTTTTGTACTTGTATTTTTACATGCTTCGAACTGCTAAGTTAGCAGAAGCTGGGGCAAGTAACTGGAATTCACTCCGTTATGCAGCGCTAGGGATTCAAATTGTCGACCTGTCAAACTTTCTGATTGACATGCTCAGGGTCTTAGCCACTGAGTCCCCTGAGCCACCATGTCCCCTTATAAAAGTAGATCGACAGAAATGTCGATCATGGAAGAATGGATGGTAAAACTGGTGGAACTGGCAGAGATGGCAAAATTGACAGCTTTGATTAACGACTTTGACCAATTTTATTTCATTTTATTCATTTTATAATTTTATTTCAAAACTGACAAATCTTATAATGATGCAAAATTTATATTGAAATAAATTAGTGAACATTAATGTTAGTGATGAAAAATAGTAAAATAACAAATATGATACCTCTCTCTTCAAATTGTGCTTTTGCTTCAATCTGCTTAATGTTATGATCAGTCTTGTTTTATAAATCTGTGCCTTTTCTTGTTCAGCTATACTGTATCTATGAGAATCTTTTCCCAGCCTTTCAGAAATGGTGCAGTAGGGCTGCTAATTGAATAAAGAAAATCCTCTTCTCTTACAGAGATTATGGATAGGCTTCTTTTCAGAGTGTCACAGAAGGACATGGAAGTAGGCAAGATATAATCCTGCTCATTTCTTCCATGTGGCTGTTAGAATATCTGAAAGGGAAGGATTAGATTTGGAGACCTTCTCTAACTTCTGGGTTAAATCAGAAGTCATAACAGATAGTATATAATGTTATTCAAAACAGAGGTAGATTTCACTTACTACCAGTTTGGGAACGGGAGCATATGGGTGTGCAGGCATGGTTCACGCAAGCAATGCTTTTGCACATGCGCAGAATATTTGGGCCTTCTCCGGGTCCCGTCAACTAAACAATGTTGTTTGGCGGGACCCAGGGGAAGAGCCTTCTCTGTGGCGGCCCCGGCCCTCTGGAACCAACTCCCCCCAGAGATTAGAATTGCCCCCACCCTCCTCACCTTTCGTAAGCTTCTTAAAACCCACCTTTGCCATCAGGCATGGGGGAACTGAGATACTCTTTCCCCCTAGGCCTTTACAATGTATGCATAGTATGTTTGTATGTATGTTTGGTTTTATAATAAGGGTTTTTTAGTTGTTTTAATATTGGATTGTTACATGCTGTTTTTTATCACTGTTGTTAGCCGCCCCGAATCTACGGAGAAGGGCGGCATACAAATCCAATTAATAATAATAATAATAATAATAATAATAATAATAATAATAATAATAATAATAATAATAATTTAACCTATATATATATATAATCCTATATTTGGTTTTGCATTTTAAGTGCATATGAGGACAGGTATTTCTAGCAATTATTGGTTGTTAGAGGAGACAGTCAAACAAGATGACAAATGAAGCACCTATGATTTGATCCCTGGTAATTCCTTTAAAATATAACCATAGGGATTGTCTGTGAGGCTTCTGGTCTATTGAGAAAGAAAGATATTCTGTTCTTTCTGACACTATCTCTCTAGTTTTAAAATACTCCTCTATTTCCCTGTTTCTTTATAAAATAAAATGTTCTAGTTTTAGCATTAGGGACTACTCTTAAAAAGTTTTCGTGTTTGAGCCTCTACAGCTGTTTTTCTTTTATAGGCTGCTATAGCAGAAATAAATATACATGAGTGGCATTTAAGATGCAAAGGATCATTCTGCCATTTGCATTTCAAAGCAATTGCCTCAAAAACTGCTTTAAGCATTGAGTAAAATACCTCCTTTTCTTATTGCTTCTTCTAATCTAGATAGAATACAAAAAAGCAGATAGAACTGAAGCTGAGGCTTTGACTCTGATCACTTAATAAAACTACACATGACATGCAATCAAGTCTGTGTTACATTCAACCAAAAGAAACATGATTGGTCTGACTCAAAGTATAACTGGAATGAGGGAGAGATGATAGCTAGTTTATTCTTCTTTGCCCAGGTTCGCCTGGTTTACCAGTTGCGGCCCTATTTGGACCAGGAGGCTCTACACACAGTCACTCAGGCCTTCATGATCTCCTGTCTTGATTATTGCAACGCGCCCTACATGGGGCTACCCTTGAAAAGTGTTCGGAGACTGCAAATAGTCCAGAATGCAGCTGCGAGAGATGTATACCTCGGTATGCCCATATACCAGCTATATTCCATGAGCTGCACTGGTTTCCTATTAGTCTCCAAGCACAATTCAAAGTGTTCAAAGCCCTATATGGCTTAGGGCCAGACTATTTATGGGACCGCCTCTTACTACATACCTCCCAGAGACCAATAAGAGCACGCAGAGTTGGCCTCCTCCAGGTCCCATCGACTAAGCAATGCAGGTTGGCAGGACCATGGGGGAGGGCCTTCTCTGTGGCTGCCCAGGCTCTATGGAACCAACTACCCTCCCCCCACCCCCGATGTCCCTACTGCTCCCACCCTACTGGCCTTCCATATGGCCACGAAGACCTGGCTTTTCCGGGGCCAATTATGGGGGCCATAAATTGTACATCTTTCATGGCCAAATTGTATGAATGGAATGTATGCATGTGATTATGACTGTTTTATAATTAATGGGCTTTTTTATTACAGGGTTTTGTAGTTTTAGATATTATATTCATCTTATTATTATTGTTCTGTATCTATTTGTATTTGTATTTATATTATTATTGTAAGCTGCCCTGAGTCCTTTGGGATTGGGCAGCATAGAAGTCAAATTAAATAAACAAACAAACAAACAAACAAACAAATATGTGGGAGGTAGGTTTTAGAGAAAAGATAGTGGTAGTTGCTACATTAAAAGTATTGTCTTTGTGAGATTTATTGAGATGGATTTTTAAATTTAGAAGCAATATTACATGTATAACAAGTTGAGATTTCAAATGAAACAATAAAGAATTCGCAACTAACTATTTTCACTTTATCAAGTTTATCAATGTGGTAACCAACTTCGGAAATAAACAATAGGAATTCGGAAATAAATAAAAATATTGAGTCATTAGAGCTCACTGAATTCTTACTTTATGCAGGGCATGGTATCTTTTTTAGACACTGGATAAAAAGCTCTGAAACAGTTAAATTGATTGACAGAATACAGAAAACTATATTTAAAAACTTAGAATGGTAGCAGAAAAAAATAGCACTTAGTGATTAAATTTCACTGTCTAGTTGACCTGGACATATACTAATCAGATAATAAAATATTTATGGTATGTATGTACATATGTATGCATGTATGTATGTCTATTTTAGTTTACATTTTTAATAATTTTGTATCAAATTAACTACTCCTGTCCCTTTTCAAAAATGACAACTATTGAACATTTCAGCTCACTTTAAACTAGTAGTACATGCATCTGAGAAAAAAAAATACTGTGCAGTTGCAGCATTTTGTCATATATTAAGACTACAATTCCGAATCCAAGATTTTGGTATTCTCAGTTAATCCTCCTGAGATGTGACTCCTTCTTGTCTTCCCCATTATTATTGCACCTACTACATTTCCAGGAATGCCTCACTAGGGACTATAGGACAAACATGTTTTACATCTCTAGTAGAGATGGAACTCTGCACTTTTATTTGAATTCATATTTTTTAAGGCAGAAACCTCTTTTAAAGTTTCATTGAAGGTTAAAACTATTTCTGGCTCATTTGTGTTAGGAGATTTGGACAAAATAAATATAACCAAACATGGTAGTGCAAGTGTAGTTGCAATGAACAATATTCTTTTTGTTTTAGGCAGTGCATGAATAGATGAATGAAAGTAGATTATAAAGATTATTTGAGACATGTCCTCTGCAAAGAGGATTATAATGGTTTATTCCACCTCTCAGAATTTCTAATGTTACATAGCAAAAAGCAGTAATTTCAGTCTGGAAAGGCTGAATTATTATCTATAGATAGCAATAGCAATAGTATTTAGATCTAAAACTTTAACTCAAGGGTTACACTGAATATAGATACTTTGAAAATGAATTGGACTATTTTTATGTTTTAATTTTTATTTAGAACTCTGCTTTTTTCTGTTTTTATGATACATTGTATATTGTTTTGTCTTCTGGTGGATTTAATGTGCCAGCATAGCTAGAAGCGTTTGGTTTCTTTGAATAAAAGAAACCGTGTGTGTGTGTGTGTGCGCGCGTGCGCGTGCGTGCACGCATTTGACCAGTGAAGAGCTACCAAAATTTTTACTACCACACTGTGGGCGTGGCTTATGCAGGATGCCCTGCATTTTCTTTCAACATCTTTCAGTGCAAATTGGGGGCTCTGGAGTGGAGGTCCATTTTTGCTATCCCATTGCGTCCCCCCTCCTCTGGGCAGCAGCCCACCCCTGTATATGACTAAATGTAATCAAAGTTGCAGTCTATAAAGTTAAAATCAACAAAGCTTTTAAATAAACACATATGCACTCAGTCTGCAATTTGCTTATTAGAGAAGAATGGCAAATTGGTGTCCAAATAATGTTGAAGATAAAGATTATATGTACCATGCTAAAATCTCTGACTTTATACAGAATTGTGAGAACAAAAAGGTTATTTTATTGAAAGAATTTCAACAATTCTAAATAATTGTGTCTAGATTTTTCTGAATTTCATGATTGATCTCTTTAATTGAGAAAATCAATATAAAATACACTGCTAAAAAAAAATAAAGGGAACACTTACACAACACAATATAACTCCAAGTAAATCAAACTTCTGTGAAATCAAACTGTCCACTTAGGAAGCAACACTGACTGACAATCAATTTCATATGCTGTTGTACACATTCAACTTTGTACAGAACAAAGTATTCAATGAGAATATTTCATTCATTCTAGGATGTGTTATTTGAGTGTTGTCCAAAACAGTTAACAAGGCTAGTAAATATTGTCAAATTTATAAAATTGTTAATCAAGAATTATTATAAAATACTGAATATATCAAGGGCTACTCAAATTAATAAGCTAGGTCATCACTCTATATGCTGAATTTTTTTTTTTTTAAATGAACTCTTATACTCTTCCTTACTCCCAACTCTCATTGATGTTAGTGGGATTTCAGACCTTTCCTCCCAAATTATGTAAGATGCTTCTGTTAATAATATTTGTAATTTCATTAGTGTTGATTTTTTTTTCATACAAGCCAATTTATTCTTATGTAAAGATTTTATTAAATATTGTTTCTAGTTTTGTATTTTCTGCAATATGTTTTATATATAAGCATGGTGGATCTGGATTTCAGTTAGCTTTTGTTATTTCACTGCAATAAATTGTCAGTAGGCAGCTGAGTTTTTTAAAAGGGTATTAAGGGTCAATTGAAGGTCATGAGCTCATATGATTGTCTTTAATGAAATTGTAGGTCTGCTTTGGGAAATATCAAAGGAATAGAACAGTATTTCCCAACCATGACAACTTAAAGATATCTGGACTTCAACTCCCAGAAATCCCCAGCCAGCATTCGCTGGCTGGGGAATTCTGGGAGTTGAAGTCCAAATATCTTAAGTTGCCAAGGTTGGGAAATACTGAAATAAAAGCATCGAGGAAGTTAACTTGATAGTGCAGCTACACCAAATTTTGCAACCAGACAATTCTTTGAAAGCTAACCAATGAGCAACAATAGTCTGTGGATTTTGTTATTTTCCTCTGATATATTAAATTAAAACAAAGGCGTAAAATAAGAAGCTAACCGCAAGAATGCCTTAAAAACTGAAAGAAAAGGCCCTGTATAGAGGAGTCATTTGTTAACAAGTGCTTCATCTGACAAGGGAGCATTACTCAGTGTGACACATTTCCTATCTATATGAGTATTGAGACATAGTTTTGTCCTATAGCTGCCTGTAGCTCTTTTTCTTGTGCTCATTTCAATGGTTCAACAGTTGCTTATATAGATTATTAAAAAAATAAAATTTATAGACTAGTACTGCAGACACTGAGCCAACATGACATGGTGATTAAGGTGATTAAGGATGACAAGCAGGGATGCCTAAATCCTAGTTTTCACTTAGACAAAGAAGTTGAGAGTGCTTTTTTTCAGGCTTGTATAGGGAAATTTTAAAAAAACACCACCATCCACTTACCAAACTGCATTTTATCAGCATGGTAGATTAGAGTCCATAACGTTCAGTGAAGAGCCCTCCAACTACAATGGATTAATGTTGGCTTAATTCTAACAATGCAGAGATTGCACTAGAATCAGTAGAGATATGTGCTATGTGGTTCTGGACTTTGTCAGAATTCTATTATTTATACTAATGCATTTTCCATCTTTTGGGCCAAAAGATGAGTATGGTATTACTGATTTTGCTATTAAAGTTTGCACAAAAATCTAGTCTGTTATACCAATCACAAATATAAGGAGACTGAACACCTAATTCCATTTTTAGATGGCCTGCATATTTCTTTGAGAGTTGGAAATAAACAGTTCAATGTAGAATCCATTGAATTTCACTTGCTGGGAAAAATGAAAGTTTGTTGAAAATCTGTATAGGTATGTCGACTTCCATAAGCATCTCATTATTTACAAAAATGAAGAGGTTGAATGTTACAAGTGTAAACCCACATAGTTACCTCTGGGTGCGGCTGCTAAGAACTGCTGACATAAGTGTTTTGAAATGGAGAACAGTGTAAAACTGTTGAAACTGCAGTGGAAACTCTGAAATAATCATAACACAGTTTTAGAAAACAATCTCCAAACTCTCAAGAGAAATCTTGCTAATAAATATAAAGGCCTCACCCAAAACAAGCTGTTTTCCTAGGAAAACAAAGGAGGTGTGTCCCCTTGGCCACAATTATTTTTCCACCCTGGTTGATTGTGAGAATAAAAGAAAGATTTGATAACTCTTGATAATTAGATATTAGGTATTTGATCTTGTCCAGTCTCACCACAGCATTGCTTAGCAATGACAATCCAGGCAGGTAAGGGAAGCTCAGGGAGGGTGTATAGGTAGGGAAGACTGGCTTCCTTATTGACTTTGCTGCTTACCTGCTGGTTTCCCCATTGGCTTGGCTTGTAGGAAGTCAACTGCATTTTGGACTAGCTGCAGTCTCCGAATGTTCTTTAAGGGTAGCCCTATATAGAGAGCACTGCAGTCTGCAATGTGATGAAAGCATGAGTGACTGAGTGACTGTGAGAAGAGATTACCTGTCCAAATAGGGTCGCAACTGGTGCACCAGGCAGACCTGTGCAAACGTCCCCCTCATCACAGCTGAGAAATGTTCTAGCCTCAGCTGTGGGTCAAGGAGGACTCTCCAGTTGCGGACCCTCTCTGGGGGTCAGAGGTCTCCCCCCCAAGTGATGGAAGGACAGTTGGAACTGTACCTGAGAGGCAAGACCCACAGCTACTCCGCCTTGTCGGGGTTGAGCTTGAGCCTGTTGACACCCATCCAGACCCTAACAGCCTCCAGGCACCGACACATCACCTCCACTGCTTCACTGAATTGATATGGGGTATGTAGGATTCTGATTACCAGGCAAGTAGAATTTAGTTTCATTAACACTCCTGAATCCTTCAGAAGACTTACATCATATGCTTCTTTCCTACCTGTCTTCTTTTAAAAAAAAATACTTATAAACTACTAAATTATGAATGATAAAAGTTGGATTCTAATACATTCAAATTTGCTTCACTTTCTCTGTAAGATTTATAGAAGTACTAGAAATACTAAATACTAGAAATACAGTTTTTCCAGATACATTTTCTTTGGGATAAAGATTATACCTGCTTTTATTATTATGAGTTTGTGGGTGTCAAACTCACATCGTCAGAGTCATGTGATGTATCAGGACTTTCTCTCCCTTTGCTAAACTGAGTATGGGCATGGCCAGCCCATGATGGATCTGGCTCATGGGCTGGGAGATTGACAGCCTTAACCTAATGCTTCAAGCAAAATCTGGTGGTCAAAGCAATGGAAACTGCAGTTTAATGTTTCCAAATGTAAAATAATGCACTTGGGGGAAAGGAATCCTCAATCTGAGTATTGTATTGACAGTTCTGTGTTAGCAAAAACTTCAGAAGAGAAGGATTTAGGGGTAGTGATTTCTGACAGTCTCAAAGTGGGTGAGCAGTCAGGCTGTAGGGAAAGCAAGTAGGATGCTTGGCTGCATAGCTAGAGGTATAACAAGCAGGAAGAGGGAGATTATGATCCCGCTATATAGAGTGCTGGTGAGACCACATTTGGAATACTGTGTTCAGTTCTGGAGACCTCACCTACAAAAAGATATTGACAAAATTGAACGGGTCCAAAGACGGGCTACAAGAATGGTGGAAGGTCTTAAGTATAAAACGCATCAGGAAAGACTTAATGAACTCAATCTGTATAGTCTGGACTGGAGGACAGAAGGAAAAGGGGGGACATGATCGAAACATTTAAATATATTAAAGGGTTAAATAAGGTCCAGGAGGGAAGTGTTTTTAATAGGAAAGTGAACACAAGAACAAGGGGACACAATCTGAAGTTAGTTAGGGGAAAGATCAAAAGCAACATGAGAAAATATTATTTTACTGAAAGAGTAGTAGATCCTTGGAACAAACTTCCAGAAGACGTGGTTGATAAATCCACAGTAACTGAATTTAAACATGCCTGGGATAAACATATATCCATCCTAAGATAAAATACAGAAAATAGTATAAGGGCAGACTAGATGGATAATGAGGTCTTTTTCTGCCATCAGTCATCTATGTTTCTGTCTAAAATGCATTCATTTTCTTATTAATGAAGTGATTATTGATATGACAGTGTAAAAAACTTTATTATTTTTGGACTCCTGTGTTCATTCTTAAAATTTATTTATTATACATTCTCTGTTCTTTCAGAACTCACTGAAGAGAAGAGGAAGCAGGGATATTCATAAAGAAAAGAAGGCATTTGCTCAGGTATAGTTCCCAACAAAATATATGCCAATGGTAAAACAATGTTATTGGAAGTAGCATTTAATAATTAGATACATATAATACATTTTCAGAATATAATATTTTTGTATGAAATGTTTATTTAAAAAAAAATCTTCTAAATTTTTGATCTGATAACTTTTTGTAGATAGTTGCAAAAAATTATAATATTTTTTTTTAATAACCTTGTGTCAGAATATTTGGAGCAGAAAGATTAGTCCTTGGTGTCAAGGTTATGTGCTAATGGTTATCTTAACACCAAGTGTAATTAACACATTAAAAAAACACATAGTGTGTCATTCTTTTAGAGTCTATGGCATTTCCCACCCCACCCTTGAAAATACTTGTGATATCAGGAAACCGAGTTTCTCTTGTTCAGGTGGAAAACTGAGGTCATCCAGGTTGACCCACTTGGAATTAGGTTTTAAGTTTCTGAAGCCCGGTTTTCTTTCTTCAACTGAATATAAAGTAATTGTATTTTTTCCACCTCACTCAGTTTTCATAGTAATATCTTAATACTGGGACTTAAGGACTGGGTTTCTACTTGGTGAGGGAAAAAAAATCATTGCAACTTCCTGAAAAGCTTTTATTCCTCAACAATAAAAGTATTTCTGTGGACTTGCACTACCACTGGGAAACATTCCATTGAACAGCATTGTTGAACTATGTTGCCAAGGCATACAGCCAATATACAGTGCTGTAATATTAGAAATGGATTACCATACTATGACATACACATACCATGAGATTTGATCAAATAGTGCATTTCATATAAGGGAGAGGATGCATAAATTCTTACTTTGTAACAATTGTTTTTTTTCCCCTTTTGTAATTTTATAAATCTTAATACATTGTGTAATTTCAGTACAGATTTCAATGCAACAATACTTGTTTAAAAATTATAAATTATGAACATTCTATTATTTATAAAGGTTAAAGTACTGAAAATAAGAGAAAAACATAAATATCCATCAATATAATTTTAGGATAGTAATATCGCTAGTGAAAAAGTATTTAACTTTTCATGCAACATTGAGTTTAAGATAAAAAAGGACCATTGCATATCATATCAGAATAATATTTATATGACCAAAATTTTGATCTGAAACCAAGTACTTAAGATATCCATGTATTATTCTGTAAATATGCTGATTTAATATAGAATAAAATAAAATAGAATAGAATAGAATAGAATATAATTTTTTATTGGTTAAGTGTGATTTGACACACAAGGAATTTGTCTTGGTGCATATGCTCTCAGTGTACATTAAAAAAAAGTTACTTTCGTCAAGAATTATAAGGTACAACACATAATGATTGTCTGGGTACAAATAAGCAATCAAATCATATTAGGTAACCCATAGATTTGAAAATATTGAATGTTCCGGGATATCTAGTTAAGTCATCCACCAGTGCAGCCAATATGATTCTATTTCAAAGCTAGACTTGATTCCAGGATTTGGAAAGAATCCAGATAATTTGTTTCTCTCGGACTTTTTTCAATAGGTGCACTAACATTCCCTTTATCTTCCACAAAAAGGAGTTGTGGAGGCTTGTTTCTAACATAGTTATTTCCAGGGATGGCCTCTTCAGGAGAGGCATACTACCATCTCTTTCAAAGTCAGTGGTACCATACCCTCCCATAATAGTATTGATCACTCTCTAACCCAGGCAGTCATGACCCCCAAATTCTGAAGGAGCATGGGTTGTGGCTCATATGTGGAAGAGTTCATTCTGCCTGGTACCAAATGGGGCCTGGTGCCACATTTACTTACAGGATAGAACGAGGTCCAGATCACATCACAAGATTCTCCCTCTGCCAACTCTATTGTTTGATTGATTTGATTTATTGGATTTGTATGCCGCCCCACTCCGGAGACTGGGGCGGCTAACAACAATAATAGAACAGTATACACAGTAATCCAATAGTAAAAACAATTAAAAACCCATTAAAGTAAAAACCAAACATACATTCAGACATACCATGCATAAAATTGTAAAGGCCTAGGGGGAAAGAGTATCTCAGTTCCCCCATGCCTGACGGCAGAGATGGGTTTTAAGTAGCTTACGAAAGGCAAGGAGGGTGGGGGCAATTCTAATCTCTGGGGGGAGTTGGTTCTAGAGAGCCGGGGCTGACACAGAGAAGGCTCTTCCCCTGGGTCCCGCCAAGCGACATTGTTTAGTTGACGGGACCCAGAGAAGGCCCACTCTGTGGGACCTAACTGGTCGCTGGGATTTGTGCGGCAAAAGGCGGTCCCTGAGATAATCTGGTCCAGTGCCATGAAGGACTTTATAGGTCATAACCAACACTTTGAATTGTGACCGGAAACTGATCAGCAACCAATGCAGACTTGTTGTTGCCCATAAGAAGACTTGGAGTGAGTTTATTGGCAAATGTTGCCTGAAACTTTCACTCTCACTTCAACCTGGTGTTGGTTGACCTTGCTGAGTCTCAGTCCTCAAATGAAAATGAGTCATCCTAAATAAGTCCGCTGAGACATGATCCATTGATGCAATAATGATGGAAAAGTAAGAGTTTGCAAACCCTTATGAGTGCTGTTCTTTGCACATGAAGATACTGCTTCTCTGTTGAGCTTGCTGCACAACTCAGAATTATACTGGATTACTCCAGGATCTACTACAAGAACATGTACAGCGGAGGAAATAGAATTGCACTCTTTCTGAATTTAGTTTTATTGAAAAAAAAAGTTTCTGTTCAGCAGAGTTGCAGAATGGAACTTCTTGGAAAATGCCAAGCAGCGGTCAGAACACAAAGGAAACTGTTTCTTCAGCATAAGGTAGGAATGTTGGCACTGGCCCAGTTTCCTGGGCAACAGCTATGTTGCCATTTCATTTTGCTGACATTCCAGTAAGTGCATTCTGCCTGGCCAAAAATCATTGAGGAGATAGTAATGGGATATTGTTTCTTTTTTGTTTGTATCGCCCAGGTAATCAAATATATAAAATATGTAAAATATTTTATATATGGGATTGTGATTACGTTTCAGCCTCATCACAGCTTTAGCACTGCAAGCCCTAATTGGAGTGTTTTTCATCTTGTATGCATCTAATATATATTTGAACCTATTTGGTACTCAATCTCTGTCCATGCACATGCACTCTTTAATACTGGTGTCTAAGTAGAAAGTCCTGTTTTTAGAGCCTTTTGTATAGTAACAGAGAAATAATTCAATACATATTACACATATGCATCCATACACTATATAATATGCTAAAATATTGCCTGCTATATATGAGCAGACAAAGCTATACCTGTATAAATAAGGGCATGGGATTGATAGCTCTGCCACCCTCTATTATGATGATTATTCATTCACATTGGCAGAACTAATATATTATTATTATTATTATTATTATTATTATTATTATTATTATTATTATTATTATTATTATTATTATTATTATTGTATGCCGCCCCTCTCCAAAGACTCGGGGCGGCTCACAACAGCATATAAAAAACAGTATATCAATGGGACAAATCTAATAATAAAATTATATAAAAATATATAAAAACCCCAACAATTAAAAACCCTTTCAGCACATACACACCAAATGTGAAATATAATAAGCCTGGGGGAGATGTCTTAGTTCCCCCATGGTGATATAGGTGGGTCTAATATAGAACTAATATAACCCAAGCCTATTTTTCTCAGATAATCCACCCTTGAAATTGGAGGATCACTTTAGATTAATTAAGAATACAGTGGTCCCCCGATTATTGCGAGGGTTCCGTTCCAGGACCCCTCGCAATGATTGGTTTTTCACGAAGTAGCGCTGCGGAAGTAAAAACACCATCTGCGCCGCAGCAGCGAGGAGCCGAAGATTGGGGTTTCCCCGCCGCCCACGCAAACTCCTCGCTGCTGCCGCGCCCGCCGCTTGTCTTGTCCGCCCGCCGCTTGTCCGCCGCCTGCCTGACCGCGCGCCCGCCGCTCGCCCGCCCTTCGCCCGCCCACGCCGTTCGCTCACGCCGCTTCCCAGCTGAGTCCTGAAGCCAGAAGGCAAAGGCGAACTTCCGCGTTTGGCTTCGGGACTCAGCTGGGAAGCAGCACTGGGGTTTCCCCTCCGCCTACGCAAACTCCTCGCTGGCGGCGGTGGAGGAAGGCAAATGCGGCTTGGATATCGCCGCCCCCCCTCTGCTCCAGTGCCTCCCCCCCCTCCCTGCCTGCATCTTCGCTCCATAAGACGCGGCTGATTTTTCATCCTACTTTGGGAGGAAAAAAACTGCGTCTTATGGAGCAAAAAATACGGTATATATTCAAGCTTAAAATTTAAGCTGTCAGGAAAATGAATTAATAGAAAACAAGATTACAGGTAAACCTTGATTTACAACTACAGCTGAGGTCAAAATTTCTGTTACTCAGCAAGATAGTTGTTAAGTGACATGCCTCATTTTACAACTTTTCTTGCCACACTTAAGTGAATCACTGCAGTTGTTAAGTTAGTAAGAGGGTTGTTAAGTGCTTTCCCATTAACTTTGCTTATCAGATGGTTGCAAAAGGTGATCAAATGACTCTGAGACACTGTAGCTATCATAAAAATGACTCAATTGTCAAGGCACTATGACACTATCTATCATAAATATGATTCAATTGCCAAATAAGCACTAAGTTTTGATCATTTGACCATGGGGATGCTGCAGAAATAAGTCACTTTTTTCAGTTGAAGTTGTAACCTCAAATGGTCACTGAACAAATTGTTTTAGGTCAATGACTACCTGTATGATTAGCTTTTAGAAAAACCTGATTCTGCTATTATGAGTTTCACAATCTGATAGGTAAATTTTTAAAAATGGGGAACACTTATTGTTTGGCTCATTTGCACACTATGTAACAACAAATAAGCTCACCTAAATACCAATGCATGGTGCTTTCATTTGCATATTTTACAATATTAGTTTGTTATTCTCATGCTGTGTAACATTTAATAGTCTTTCTCCCTACCATGGAAACCTATTTAGCATGCAGTTTGACAATTATTGTGTACTTTCTAATCCAGGGGTGGCTTCTAACTTATCTCATGGGTGTGTGCACGCATGCGCTGTGCTGGAAAATTAAAAAATAAATTCTTCCCCCCAAAAGCCAAAAACAAGATGGTGACACAAGCACACTGCCAGAAACTCAGCTTCTGGGCATGCTCAGAAGGGAAAAAAATGCAAAAAAAAAAGATGACGGCACCCACAGACCGGCACTGACTGAACCGGTTCCATAATGTCATTGTGATACCAGCAGTAGGTCTCTACTGGTTTGGGCAAACCGGTCTGAACCGGAAAGAAGCCATCTCTGTTGTAATCAGAGGTAGGCTCCTGCCGTTTCGGATCAGTTCTATAGAATCAGTAGTGGGAATTTCCCTCCGCTCGCCGAACTGGCAGCGATGGGTGGTTGGACATGCCCCCAAACTGCCTCTCATTTTGTTTTTTTCTTCTGTGCATGCGCAGAAGCTGGGTTTGTAGCACTGCACATGTACACACTCCTGCATGTCGCACATGAGGGAGCAAACCAGCGGTGAGGTAAGGCAGAACCCACTCCTGTTTGTAATATTTATTTGTGTATCCACACAATAAAGAAGGCTAGGTGCATGAAAAGATGGGAAATTAAACTGACCTAGATTTAATGTAAGCTATCAATAGCATTCATGTTTGTTGTAATTAAGATGTTTGCTGTGGAATTTGTTTCAAGTGTGTTTACAAATGTTTGTAAACATTTGTGTTTTTTGCTTTTTGCCGCTCTGTCTCTCAGGTATTGATGGAAAAAACCAAATTAAGAAAAGCCAAATTTGTTTTTAGACTGCTACCTTACACATGGTTATGTGACAATAAATCTTATTGAATCCAAACAGACATTTTTCTAAATAGACAAATATAATTTTATGTGCTATAAATATATAAACTTGGAATTGGATTTGGAATGTCATTTACCTAAGATCAGTGATGTCTATTGTAGGAGTCAAACCAGTCAGTCTCATGAAATCATGATTGTCCCATACCATATGCACATATATTGAAACATTGCATGCACACTTTAAAAGGATGGCACAAAAATGTTTTCATAATTTTATTGAAAGCAGCAGGAACTGTGGGTGCCCATAATTAAGCTCCTGATATGTCTCAGCTCATAGTCAATCTGCAAACAAGGTTTAAATAACATTTTTAAAAAAGTTTTATGGTAGAAATGGAACAGAAATTTTGGATATTCACAGATTTTTTACAAAAATGCATTTATCTTCTTGATTCTGTATTAATAGATTTCATTTTCAATATGGCAGTCAAAATATACAGACATTTTGTGCTTTTGAGTCAGTCTTGACTCCTGGCCATTACATGGACAAGTCCATGCAGTTTTTTGGAAATGGTTTGCCATTTCTTCCTTCCTGAAGCTGAAATAGAGTAACTGGCCTAAAATCTTTATGCCTAAGATAGGACTAAAATTCAGTTTCTAGTTCAGTTCACCAACCGGCTCTCTTAATAAACATGCCAGAAAACTATTTCTAAAATGATGTCTGCAGAGTATTGTTTTTAGTAGGCTGGTCATCAATTATTGATTAATTTTCCTGTTTTAAGAAACTTTTGTTTTACCTTTTTGAAACTGCTTTCTTGACAAAAAATTGAGTCAATACAATGAATAATATGCGTATTCAGATAATATGTAGCATTTTAAAACGTTACCTTGTTTTTTATTTCTATTTAATATCTACATTTTTCTTTCATGCTAGTAACATGCAGCATCTTGAAGAAGGCATGCCACATTTATGAAATTTTCTTGGCAACAGTTTAGAAGTCATTTGCAGATGTCATCTTCTCAGTGTTTTCTTTGATATCCCAAACTATCTTACTGTTTTGTCCAAGCAGTGAGCCACAACACTTACCATCTTGAATTCTTCGGAATCGGGCATCCCAAGTCCTAAGCAGTCTAACCTAACTTAGCTTCCAGTCCTGACAAAATGAAAAAAATGCTGCCATCTGTTCAGACTGCCAAAAGATGACATATAATAGTAGTTCTCCCTCGTGGTATGTTGTGGTTAGCTCTGGCCCAGCTCCTGCCCCAAGGACTGTGGATGTGGGGGAGACATCCACATGCTGCAGGCCTGTTTTGCCCCCGGTGGAATCTGATGGTGAAGGCTCCTCTGACCAAGAAGACATGAGTGACAGGGAGGAGGAGAGTGTGGCAGACAGCTCAGAAGGAGATCAATTATCTAGCTCCTCCTTGGATTCAGAACAAGAGTTAATGATACAGCCACGCATGCGGAGAGCGATGCATAGGCAACAACAACTGAGAGATTATTATCAAAGAAAATGAGGCCACCTGTGGTTGGGTGGGGCTGTGGTAATTAGTGAGGCTGCTATAAATAGCAGCCTGTGGGTTTGGCCATTGTGGAGGATTATCTGATCCTTGTGTTTCGTGACTGCTTTACTGACTTTGACCTTTTGTGTGCTGATTTTCCCCCGCTTTGAAACTAAACCAGAGCAAAGTGTGTTTCACTTTGTGAAAGAAGAAGGACTGTGAATTACCTCACAACTGCAAGCTAAGTATCACAGAACTGATAAGGGACTTGTACCAATTACCAGTTTGTTTGGAGACCAGTGCTCTTTGCTATACCAAAAGAGGGCTTAGTTTAAGTGAATTTTCACTATAAAGAACATTGTTTTGAATTTTCAAACGTGTGTGTGTCTGAAATTTGTACCTGTGAATTTTTGGGAGGAGTCTACCAGAGAACCCAACAGAACATGGTATAGCATGATATAGCTGCCAGGCATGGGTTAAATCCGTCTCCTCTCTGATTGGGCTGAGTCTACAAAACTTTTAGGTGATGTTATTGTTGCTATGCCCTTCAGTTTTTTCACTTAGCTGCTCAGCGCAGACGGTTGTGCCACCTTTCCTCTCAGAACTGGTGAAAATTGATTGTTATCTTTACTGTGTGTGAGAGAGAGGAAAAGAAAAAAAGAAAAAGTTGTTTTACAGAACTATGGCCAGAATATACTGTATTTGTCTTTTTCCTTTTATCTTCATATTTGTTGCTTTTATTGGCAGGAAGACAGTGCTGATTTGAAATGCCAGCTTCAATTTGCCAAAGAGGAAGCAGGGCTGATGCGAAAGAAGATGGCCAAGCTAAGCAGAGAGAAAGATGAGCTGGAACAAGAGCTTCAAAAGTACAAATCCATCTATGGCGACGTGGAAAGTCCTCTCCCCATTGGAGAGGCTGGAGGACCACCCAGCACAAGAGAAGCTGAACTAAAGCTTCGTTTAAAATTAGTAGAAGAAGAAGCTAATATATTGGGCAGAAAATTAGTAGAACTAGAGGTGGAAAACAGAGGAATTAAGGCTGAGATGGAGGACATGAGATGCCAGTATGAAAGAGTATGTCTTAACCAAGAACGTGTTTCAAGCATTCCTACCTCACCTTATGGTGACCCTGTGGAATCAGCTGCAGAGTTGCGCCATCACTTGCAATTTGTAGAAGAAGAAGCAGAACTTCTTAGGAGATCCATCTCTGAAATTGAAGATCACAATAAGCAGCTAACAAATGAATTAAATAAATTCAAGTTTGACCCTACACAAGAATCTGGTTGGTTTGATGAAAGTTCATCCAAAAGCAGTGGATCCCTACAAGAAGAACTGAAGTCAGCCCGGATGCAAATCAATGAACTGAGTGGAAAAGTGATGAAACTCCAATATGAAAATCGTGTACTGTTATCTAATGTGCAGCGCTACGATCTTGCCTCTCACCTAGGCTTGCGAACATGCAGTCCCAGGGATAGTGATGCTGAGAGCGAGACAGGAAAGAAAGAGTATGAAAGTGAAGAAAGTCATCTACCTCAACCAAGGAGAGAAGGACCTATTGGAGGGGAAAGCGATTCTGAAGATCTATATGAAAAGACATCAGGTTTTGGGAGTGAGAAACACTCAGAAGTTAGTAACTTGTGTTCCATTGATTTATCAAGGTCCAAAGAGAACTCAGAATCATTGATCAGTATCAGATATGAGGCTGAAAGACTTGAAAGAGCTATGGAACACCTTATCATTGATACAAACAATTTAATGTATGAAACAAATGTCCAAATAAATAGCAGTGCTTCCTCTGAGCAAATTTTTAAAAAAGGCGATGGGAAAAGAGGGAACAACAATGAACCAGAACTTTTAAGCACTATTAATTCGAGGATGAAACATTTTCAGAAGGAACTGCAAGCCTTCTTGGAGAAGGTTGATAACATTGGGGCTGGCTTCAAAGAACAACTGGAAGATCTTTCCCCTCTTCCACACCTTACAGAGTCCTCTAGTTTTCTGTCTACAATGACATCCATCTCTCGAGATTCACCCATTGGAAATCATGGAAAGGAATTAATTGTAGATTTCCAGGTAGGTGGATTTCTTGTTTCTTTCTATGGTTTTGTTAGTCTCTCTTGCTGCATTCTGGTGCTAATTTTACCATGTTTGTTTTGTTATGATTTTAAAATTAATTTGTAAAATATTTGTAAGTCCTTTTTTTAAACTCTCTGCTATTCTCATACAGAGGCTGTTCCTCATGACAAAAAATGGCTAATAGAAACAAACAGCATCTTAATTTTTTTTTTGTTTATTATATTGGATGCTGTATTTCATTAGTTACTGTTTGGTTGATATTTAACAAAGCACATAAGCACATTGTGAGATAAATCAATAGGAGTCCAAAATAATAATAAAAGAAAAAGCTTTTATTTTTATGTACATACGCATGACAGACCAAAGAGATAGGATAAATAAATATCGATATCACTGAAGTAACTTTCAAATACAAAATGCCATATATTTATACATCCATTCCTATACCCTTGGACCTCCCCCTCCAAGACACTCCTCATTACAAAAAACCTTCTTATATAGCATTATTGACAAGCTTTTACATCTTTTGGCTCTTATTCATGCTAGCTTTTGATGCTTTCCAACATTTTCAGATGGTCATTATCATTAATTAATTATATTTCAAGTTTATGTCTTTATCAGATAGGCTTTTCCCCGAGACTCCTACATATTGGCCAGGCATATCCTGTTTATTAAAGTTATTTTATTTATTTATTTATTTATTTATTAGATTTGTATGCTGCCCCTCTCCGAGGACTTGGGGCGGCTCACAGCATATAATATAACAATACAACACAGAAGGTAAATCTAATTAAATTTAAAATTACAATCTAAAAATCCAATATTTCCAAAAACGATCATACCAATTCAATCATACAACAATCATCTTATTTCATTGGCCAGGGGGCTGAGACCTAATTGCCCCAAGCCTGGCGACATAGATGAGAGGGTGGGGGCAGTGCGAATCTCTCAGAGGAGCTGATTTGAGAGGTCCGGGGCCCCTACAGAGAAGGCTCTTCCCCTAGGCCACACCAAGCGATATTGTCTGGCTGACGGGACCTGGAGAAGGCCAACTCTCCAGTTGTGGGACCTAACTGGTCGCTGGGACTCATACGGCAGAAGGCGGTCCCGCAAGTAATCTGGCCCGATGCCATGTAGGGTCATTACCAACAGTTTGAATTAACTGCAGATTAGCACACCAAAGAACATTTTTTTAGTATATATTCATACCATGCCTTTGTAACAACTTTTGTTCCGGTCCCGACCAGAACAAAGGGTCATGTGAAAGAATAGGGGGCTTTTTATTCTTCTCTCTCACACATAGTTTCTCTTACACTGTTAATATGAAACATATTTCAAAAGATCTTGCCAAAATAAAAATCCAAAATGAAATATACTTTAAAAGCCCGCTTTTAGTTCTTTTACATAAGTAAGGGGCGAATAAAAAGGCCCTGTAGCTTACAAAAGACTGCCTTTCATAATGCATTTCCCTGGATTCATACTCTCACAGCTGCTGTACTGAATAGGGATTTTTCTGCACAGCACAGAGAAGGTTGGAGGAGCCTTGTTTTCCCATATACTCCATAACTTATACGCTTGCTGTTGGTTTGACTCATGCATCCCCATTGCATGCGCCTCATAACCAGTATTTGCATTCTTTCCCCTCTCTCTTTTTTGCTTTTCAGATGTTTCAGCCCATTATTTTACTCATCCTTATTTTAGTTCTGTTCTCCTCACTTGCTTATGACACTGCATTTAAGTTGGTTTTTCTGTTCATGCTTTTTTTCATCTTGTAGTTTTTTCAATTGCCTACCTTATCCATTTTTGTTTGTTTGTTTGTTTAATCTCCCCTGTCCTGATTTGTTTTCTTTATGTTACAATCCCCACCCATGCACCTAACAGTCCAAACAAAAGGATCAGATGGAATGGCAGCGCAGCCCAGACCATGGAGATGAGAAAGAGATTCATCAACAACAAGGCACAACAGAACCACATGGCAGAACTGATGGCGACCTTAAATTCTACAGGCCAGAAAACAAGAATTGTTTCAGTCTAGAGGTTAGCACAGCTGAATAAAAATTCATTGAAAGAGAACAGTAATTATTTGTCATAGAAGCCCCGGGCAAAATAGAGGGAATAATTCCTTTGAGCCCTAAAATTTGTATTTAACATGCCTGATGTTGACTGGAATATCCCCAGTGCCCTTACATGCAAAAGTAAGAATATAGTAGAGGCCTTTACAGGAGCAGCTCTGGCACAGCTGGTTAAGACACCAACTAGAGGGGAGAATATTCTAGATTTAGTTTTTACGAATGGGAATTGGGTTTCAGATGTCAAGGTGGGAGAAAATTTAGGTTGCAGTGACCATCTATGTTTGTGGTTTGATGTAAAAACTCATTGTGAGCAATCCTATAATGCAACCAAAGTATTGGATTTCAGAAAAACAAATTTTAATGCAATGGGGGAATATTTAGATAATGAATTAAAGGGGAGGGATAATATGGCAGGAGCGAGCACCCAGTGGACTGTATTAAAAAAGGCCATCTTAAAAGCCACTGGACTGTATGTAAGACAAATAACTAAAGGTAAAAGGAAGAAGAAACCGCTATGGTTTAGCAATGATGTAAGGGCTATAGTCAATGAAAAAAAGGCTGCCTATAGGAGGTATAAAGAGTCTGGAAGTATAGCTGATAGGGAGGTGTATAAAATGAGACAGAAGGAGGCGAAACAGATAATATATGCTGCTAAAGCCTTAAAAGAGGAAGAAATTGCCAAATCTCTAAAGAAGGGGGATAAAACCTTCTTCAGATATATTAGTGATAAGAAGAAGAAAAACTGCGGCATCACGAAGCTTAGTACCGGGAAAAATACATGCATTAATGGGAATAAGGAGATCGCTGACCATTTCAATAGCTACTTCTGTTCAGTTTTCTCAAAAGACACCTTACAAAATAATACTATAGAGGGATATAGCATTGCTTCCAGCTGTACGGATTCAGCTCCAGTGATCTTAGAAGCCGATGTCGTAGAAGAACTTGAACGATTAAAGATAAATAAGGCAATGGGTCCAGATGGCATCCACCCCAGAGTTCTTAAAGAACTCAGATCTGTCATTGCTACCCCCCTGACTGATTTGTTTAACCAATCCTTGTTAACAGGAGATGTTCCTGAGGATTGGAGAATGGCCAGTGTTGTGCCTATCCACAAGAAGGGCAGTAGAGAAGAAGCTGGTAACTACAGGCCAGTTAGCTTGACATCAGTTGTCGTTAAAATGATGGAGACTCTACTCAAAAAGAGGATAAATCAGCACCTAAAAAACAATAACTTATTGGACCCAAATCAGCATGGCTTTACTGAAGGCAAATCATGTCAGACTAATCTCATTGATTTCTTTGACTATGTCACAAAGGTGTTGGATGAAGGTGGTGCCGTGGATATTGCCTACCTGGACTTCAGCAAAGCCTTTGATACGGTTCCACATAAAGAGCTGATAGATAAATTAGTGAAGATTGGACTTAATCCCTGGATAGTTCAATGGATTAGCAGCTGGCTGAAGCATAGACACCAGAGGGTTGTTGTGAATGGCGAGTATTCTGAGCAGAGTCAGGTTACAAGCAGTGTGCCACAAGGGTCTGTTCTGGGTCCTATTCTTTTTAATATGTTTGTGAGTGACATAGGGGAAGGTCTGGTAGGGAAGGTTTGCCTATTTGCCGATGACTCTAAAGTGTGCAATAGGGTTGATATTCCTGGAGGCGTCGGCAATATGGTAAATGATTTAGCTTTACTAGATAAATGGTCAAAGCAATGGAAACTGCAGTTTAATGTTTCCAAATGTAAAATAATGCACTTGGGGAAAAGGAATCCTCAATCTGACTATTGTATTGGCAGTTCTGTGTTAGCAAATACTTCAAAAGAAAAGGATTTAGCCGTAGTGATGTCTGACAGTCTCAAAATGGGTGAACAGTGCAGTCAGGCGGTAGGGAAAGCAAGTAGGATGCTTGGCTGCATAGCTAGAGGTATAACAAGCAGGAAGAGGGAGATTATGATCCCGCTATATAGAATGCTGGTGAGACCACATTTGGAATACTGTGTTCAGTTCTGGAGACCTCACCTACAAAAAGATATTGACAAAATTGAACGGGTCCAAAGACGGGCTACAAGAATGGTGGAAGGTCTTAAGTATAAAACGTATCAGGAAAGACTTAATGAACTCAATCTGTATAGTCTGGAGGGCAGAAGGAAAAGGGGGGACATGATCGAAACATTTAAATATATTAAAGGGTTAAATAAGGTCCAGGAGGGAAGTGTTTTTAATAGGAAAGTGAACACAAGAACAAGGGGACACAATCTGAGGTTAGTTGGGGGTAAGATCAAAAGCAACATGAGAAAATATTATTTTACTGAAAGAGTAGTGGATCCTTGGAACAAACTTCCAGCAGACGTGGTAGATAAATCCACAGTAACTGAATTTAAACATGCCTGGGATAAACATATATCCATCCTAAGATAAAATACAGAAAATAGTATAAGGGCAGACTAGATGGACCATGAGGTCTTTTTCTGCCGTCAGACTTCTATGTTTCTAAATATTTTAATGAAATGGAAATCTGACCATTTTTAGCATTTTTTTCATGATACAGATAGCTCTCATTTAGCAACTGATTCATTTAGCGATCGTTTGCACTATAAAGGTGATGGAGGCAAAAACTGTTCTTGTATTTATGATTTTCTGAGAGCAGGATGTTCTACAACAAGAGGGCAGCAGCAGAGAAGGCTCTGTTCCTAGACACTGCCGGTTGAAACTTTTTACTGGTGGGGTCTGCAGGCTACCTTCCTTGCTTAATTGAGTGAGATGAGATGAACTGATGAGACAGGGAAAAGCCAATTTCATAGATAACTTGACCCTAGGCCCTATAGGGCTTTATAGGCGATGACTAACCCCTTAAATTGAACATTGAACCTGGAAGCAAACTAGTATCCATTGCAGTTCATGGAACAAGGATATTATACATGTCCTTCTTCAGGTACCCAGTATGGCTCTCGCAACTGCGCTCTGAACCAGCTAAAGATTTCAGTTATTTTTCAGGGGTAGGTTCATATAGATTATGTTGTAGTAGTCCAATCGGGAAATGATTAGGACATAAGTGACCAAGCATAAAGTCTCCCTACCTAGAAAGGGCATCAATGGTGCATTGTGGAATTGGGGAAATGCCCTCCTGGCCATGGCTGCCACCTACTCATTGAGCAGGAGCCATGAGTACTAGAGGACTCCTGAGTTACACATCTGATTTGTCTGGGATAGTGCAACCGCCTAGAGTCCAGAAAGAGTTGGGCAGCCTATAAGTGTTATAGATAGATAGATAGATAGATAGATAGATAGATAGATAGATAGATAGATAGATAGACAGACAGACAGACAGACAGACAGACAGACAGACAGACAGACAGACAGACAGACAGATGATAGATGATAGATAGATACATACATACATACATACATACATACATACATACATACATACTGCATCCAAAACCAAAGAAGATAAAGTCCTTGTACAGAGGAGGCAAGTCATAACCATTCCAACTTACTAGAGATCAACTGAAATCTATTGTTCCCCATCTCCAGGCACTACAAAAGGATGTGCAGTGGACAGATGTGCACCCACGACAGAGATATACTATATGTTTGGGTATCATCAATATGTTGGTGATACTTCATCCCATGGATATGGATGAACTCACCTAGCAATTTCATGTAGATGCTATACAAATGCGAGTTTAAATGGGCGTTAAAATCTAACCCATCTGAATTTAAATTGAGCAAAAATTGATTGTATGTTCATCTCTTCTAATTTTTTAGATCAGAACACAGCTTTCAAAACATAAAGTTCTATGATCACTTTGAAGACACTAGATTGTTAGGTCTTATTTTAGTCATATATGCTATATTGATAATTGCCATAACAATTGCAAGAATATTCTTACTTGAATGTTTGGTTGATAGTGTAACCTGGAACTAGCCAGTTTTGTACATTTAGCTGTGAATGACTGCAAATGTTTGTTGTGGAATAGCACTTAGCTCGTTTTGTCAATTGTACAGTCCTATAATCTGGACTGAAGTGACTGAAAAACAATGATTTCATTCATTGATGTCTTTCCTAATGTAAATTTTCAATACTCCAATCATTTTTATAAGGAATTAAAGGACACATAATTTCTTAAATTTTGAAGCAACATTTTAAATAAAAAGTCTGTCTGAAGGAAGACAAATATGTGAATTCAATATTTGATTTGCTGGCCATTAAGTATACAGTGGTCCCTCGATTTTCGCGGGTTTGAACTTTGCGAAACGGCTGTACCACGGTTTTTCAAAAATATTAATTAAAATATACTTTGCTGTTTTTTCCCTATACCACGGTTTTTCCCGCCCGATGACGTCATACGTCATCGCCAAACTTTCATCCGCCTTTAATAAATATTTTTTTAAATAAACTTTAATAAATAAACATGGTGAGTAATAATCTAAATGGTTGCTAAGGGAATGAGAAATTGCAGTTTAGGGGTTTAAAGTGTTAAGGGAAGGCTTGTGATACTGTTCATAGCCAAAAATAGTGTATTTACTTCCGCATCTCTACTTTGCGGAAATTCGACTTTCGCGGGCCGTCTCGGAACACATCCCCCGTGAAAATCGAGGGAACACTGTATTATAAATTGACTTTTTAGATTGAAGGCAGGTAAATTAAAGGATCTGGGAGCAAAACACGTAGCATTCTGATTTGCCAGTCTTGGACTGATTGATTAAATTGTGATTTAGTTATACTCAAAAATAATGAAAAATACATATATCTTCAAGACAAAAAGAAACATATTAGCAGAAATATACCTTAGAAGTATGTTAATAAATTAAATGGCTTACATTGTTTATAAACATGATCTCTTAAAAATGTTCTAAGCTCCAAAATTGCCAACTTCGTGCTAGGTTCCCTCTTTATGGAAGAAAAACATGTAAACTGTACAAAAGGAAGAGACTTTATATGTTTTCAAAAAAAGTAATCAGTTTATTCAAAACACTTGCTAAAATGCAAGAAAATATTACTGACCTGTTATGGTGGAGTAGCTTCAATAGCTTTCTTGATCCTGATAGTAATGTAGATGGGGGTGGGAGTTCCATGTCAGGTCACCCTTGGTGATAGGGTAAATGAGTGGTGTAACATTAACAGCAATCCACAATAAGGAAAAGAGCAGGTAAAACTCATAAGCCTTAGGGAAAATAATGCTACTAAAAGAAGGAATTCCAAACTCAAACGAAGACAGTGGCAAAGGATTTCTGCACAGTTCCAAGAAAACTGTGACATGGCTGGAACATTGAGACAAGTTTATATGATAGATGAAGAGATTCCAAGTAAAAAAACATTCATTTTCAAAATAGAACTGGAGATGATAATGTAGTTAAATCAAACCTACAAAGAAATCTAGTCGGTAGTAAAAGATGATTTTCTCATTGCAGGAGACGCGGAGTAACGACACGGACACGAGCTGGATTTAAAACTGGGTCATTTTATTTAACATAAGTTTGCATAATTTAATAATTAAATTAGCATAATTAGCATAATTAACTTATGACCCTAACGAGGACCCGCAGGGTCAAACAATTGCTTCCGGGGCGGAAAATGACGTAGAATAAACTTCCGGGGCAACTTATGGGCGTAGCTCCATGCTAATCCAGGTGAGGGACCCCTCCCTCACCTGAGACTTTGCCATGCACTTGCATGTGGGAGGTCCTGCCGGCTAACCCCTAAAAGGGGACTTAAATGGGCGGGACCAAAAGACAGGTTCCCCCCAACTGCTCAGGTCGCCAATACCACAAGCTTGGAGAAAACCTGTCAATCATCCCCAAAGATGCCCAACGGAGAACACTCAGTTGCTAAACCACCACCCAGTTTTCCGCCCCTAACCTGCCTTACCCAAATGAGCAAAGGTAAGCCTATTAACCTAAACAGGTGCAAGCACCCCCTAACCGCTTATCCCTCTCTACAGTGTGGAATAGGCGAAAAAATGGCCATAGCTAAGAGGCCAGACCGCCAAAAATTCCTATTCGGCCCCCTAAGGGCGACCCAGAATAGCACACTGTAAAATAGGGAGGACGGGCGGGTGTCTGCTCGCAATGACAGTCCGGGCGAAGGCTGATCCCGGGCCTGCCCGCCCTTTTATAGGGCTGGCAGGCCCCGCCCGGACACGTCATTGATCAGGCCACCCCGGCCTGATCATCGGCCGAAATCTCGCGATCTCGCGAGATTTCGGCCGAGAAAACATGGCGGCTACGCCATGCGTCCTGTGTCTTCCCTAGCCCTCCAGCAAAAGGCGCCGGTGAGTGAGGTCCACCGGCGCTATTTTACAAGGAGAGATGTAACTGAAATATATGGAATGTGAGAAGAATGAAGAAAGCAAAATATCTTTTGTGAAATGACAATATTTTTGAAATAAATGAACAACTCAGTTAATATAATATGTATCACAGCCTGAAGCCTGCCAAAGAATGATAGTGATAGTTTAGAAGGATATTGCAAGTACTGTATGTGTTTAGTTATAACTCAAAAGATGTCCTTCAACATTAATGGTGTACAAGAATGTACACTTCTTAAGGGGGCAGTGGTGAAAAACACTAAAAGATTGTTAAGTACAAAATTGAAAAGGGATAAATGCAATATTAGGAAAGAGCATACTACTACAACTCGGTGGCTGGAATGTAAACATTAGAGAAATTGAAAAATCTGGAATTACAGAAGAACTGGGTTAGGTAAAATGTAATAATGGAGAAAGTTAACAAGAGTTTTGCAAAGATAATTCTTTATTTATTGAGATAATCAGCTTCAAGCCACAACTATGTATAATTTACACATGGGCATTATGGGATTTACAACATGAATATAACATTTAATATGTAATAGGAAAGAGAATATAGAGAATGGCAATCATTGAGCCATAGCATTCTGAAATGCATATTATAAAACAGACCATATACAGATGCCATGCAGAAAAGAAACTAAGGAGCTATAGAAGAATAAGAGACATCATAAAAACTAAGTATTTTCAAAATTCCAGAGAAAAGATTCAGCTGCTTTTCAAAACAATTTATTTTATAAGAGCCAAAGTAAGACATAAAATTATGCATGACAATTGAGTACATCTACATCACATCAAACAAAAAGCAAATAATGAAAAAAAGATTTCCAACAAGCAGAAGAGATTAAAGAAAAAAAAGTAAGATCAGAGTATAGTATTCATGAAAAAAATCAAAAGATAGATCTAGTACTTATGGAAGAAATCTAATAGAAGTAAATGAAATTAAAGGAAGATGGAAAAGCTATACTGAAGCTCTTTACAAATTGGGTTGTGGAATCCTAGAACAATTTGTCCAGACATAATGCGTGAAGAATTCTTCTTTCCTACAAAATGAGATATGACAGGCAATGGACCAGCTGTCAAATAAGAAAGAAAGCACCAGGGTCAGATGAGATGCCCATTGAACTATTTAAAGCTGCAAGAGAACAAGCAATTAAAGTGCTAACAGCTGAGAGAGTAAATTCTCACACTGTCAGAAACAAATAGCCTTAGACCAAAAGTCTTCAAACTTGGCAACTTTAAGACTTGTGGACTTCAACTCCCAGAATTCTCCAGGCAGGTTTGGGTACCCCTACCTTACACTGTATAAGTTAATGTAGAAAGTGTAGATTGGAATATTTGGATTTGTTTAAAAATAATAATCAGACATAGACATGTCTACGGAGAGGGGCAGCATACAAATCCAATAAATTATTATTATTATTATTATTATTATTATATTTACCAGTTCACACAGAAGCCTGGGTCTCCTAATATGCCTTCCGATTTTCCCAAAGCATCTATTGTTTTTTCAGACTCTGATGTAGTGGGAACCAAGTTAGATAACAGGGAAATAATGCATTTATTGCTTAGATATAAATCAGCTTTCACAGAATATTTGACTACAATGACTACATTGAGCCAGAAATTTGCTTTCCCTATAGCTTCTGATCCTCCTGGTGGATAATACTAATTTGAGATGTATTACTGATTACAAAGTCAGAATCTCACCCAATATATATCTGTCCAGAAGAGATGGAGATTTCTCCTCCCAACTCTCTCTGGGCATTTTGAACTGGAGAAAATGAAGGTTTGAGTAGAATTTCTTTCCATCCAAAGAAGAAAATGGAAAAGAGCTCTTCAGCCTCAATAGAGATCATGAGAAAATAAATAAAATAAACCTTTATGGAATATGGTGTGACAGAAAATTCTTAAATAGTTATAAGCAAACAAATCAAATAACCATTATCAAACAAGAGAGAGATGGAAACTATTCCTTAATCCTGAGAATGGTATTTACCGTGTTGGAGAAAATGGAGAAAAGAGCATAAAAATATGAAAATTTGAAAGATTTACTTTGCTTCAGCTTTGGTGTTCTTGAAAGCCTTTTTTAAAAAATATTCTGTGACAATAGCTGTATAACAACAAATACAAAATAAAGATTCTTGTCTGGATATTGGAAAAGATTAATGTCATACTAAGAACAGCAATGCACAAGATATGGAAATTATTAAAACATTGGAGTAATTGTTGCACATAAAGTTTTACCTAACTTCCTACAAAAAAGAATAAATCTATGTATTAGTTAATGATAAAGAAAATACAAGAAGTTAAGTTTATTTATTATTTATTTATTTATTTATTAGATTTCTGTGCCACCCTTCTCCTCAGACTCAGGGAGGCTCACACAAGAAAAATAGAAAACATCTAGAAATCTAAACCTAAAAACATGCTCAAACTCCAGCCAGTCGCTCACATTCACCCAATCATACATATACATTCATTCATCAGCTGGGGCTAGATGTTTAACTTAGTGGCCCCTAGCGTGTCAGCAGAGATCAGTCATTAAAGCCTTGGGGAAGGTGGGGAGGGTGTGGGCGGTATGAATCTCTAGAGAAATTGATTCCATAGGGCCAGGGCTGCCACAGAGAAGGCTCTTCCCCTAGGCCCCGCCAGGCGACATTGTCTAGCTGATGGGACCTAAAGAAGACCAACTCTGTTGGACCTGACCAGCTGCTGGGATATGTGAAGCGGAAGATGTTCCGTAGGTAATCTGGTCCAATGCCATGTAGGACTTTATAGGTCATAACCAACACTTGCGTTTAGAGACCAATGGGCAGCCAATGCAGCTCATGGAGTGCTGGAGAAATATGGGCATATCTCGGAAGGCCCATGATGCTCCCACAGCTGCATTTTGCACCACCTGAAGTCTCTGAATGTTCTTCAAAGTTAACCCCATGTAGAAAGCGTTGCAGTAGTCGAACCTCGAGGTGATAATTGATAGTTTTATTTTCTTAAATTCAAGAACATGGACAGTATGCTGGGAGAGAGAAGTTTAATTCTGGAGGTGGTAATGACAAACGTAGACGATAAAGTATAAGGATATACAGTATAGAGATTCTCAGTTATCCAGGTCATGGTTGTTGCAAGGTCCTTTTTCAGGAGGCAATTGGGCTTTCTTGTTTCTTCCTTCGAAAATGTTTCGCTTGTCAGAGCTGAAGAAACTTCTTGAATGAGAAGTGAAATGTCTTCAACTGAAGAAACAGGAAGATCCAGTTCCCCCTTGAAAAAGCATCTTTGGGATAAAGTATAAGGGTGTTTCTGTGGCAACAAATGATGAAGCAGCAGTCTTTCCAATTGAAATACAATGCTGCAAAAAGTGGAGATAGAAGAGAAGCAAAAGAGAGAGATCGGACCAGATTATAATCCGAACAAGAGCTCCACTGACTGCAAGAAGAATCAGTCAGTTTTGATTTTATTAAAAAATATTTCATTTAGATAATAGCAAGAAAAAAACACAAACTTTGTATATCTTATTCACCGAGAGGGGCGGCATACAAATCCAATAAATAAATAAATAAAAAGATTAAAGCTGAAAGAAACAATTACTCATGATAAGATTGAGGGAAGTTAAAGAAGGAGACAATAGATAAAGCAGATAGACGGAATCAAGGTGGTGATAAGAATGTCTTTAGGAAAACTGCAATGTTATCACCATAGACAAATAGAGATAGCAAATATTCATTCATGGACTATTTAAAGTTAAACCTGATGTATTGGCCACTAACTAAATAATGTAGTTAAAGGAACTGCAACTATTTATTTAAAAAGTATATTACATGGTTAAAGCGTATCGTAAAAAAAAGGGTTAAGAATTGTAATTTTGGTGACATTCAGCAACATAATTCCATTATAGCAACAGTTATACTGGTGATAAGCTCATCAAACATAGTGTAACACATTTCTGATTTCACACCACAGGTAACTGAAATGTTCTTTTATAAAGGTCAATGAAACTGCAGTTTGTTCATATGTCAGCATAATAAAATTAACCCTTCAAGAGGAAAAAGCAAGGATCAGTTATGCTGTGTAATTCAAGCAAAGATCAGATAGCATCTGTAACTACGATGTCCCAATTAATTAACCATTGTTGAAGCATAAACCAAAAAAAAGTAGATATTATTTCTCTGCCTAAAAAATATGCCCTTTAGTATTCAAGCCCATTGGCAGGAAAATAAATGATCAGGTTTAAAAATATGACTATTATTTAATGTACTTCCCTCTTTATTTTATTTTAGCATTAGCTTCTCAAATTGAGAAGGGTGGATGTAGGACTCTTATCTAAACTTTTCTGTTTTAAGATTAAGGAATTAAAAATGTCAGTGAGCAAAACGGGCAGAACTTTTAAAGACATTTTAATTTAAGAATTAACTTATAGACTGTAACATATTTGGAAGTGTAAAATATTTGCACTCCCTGATCCTACACACATGCTTTATTCATATCTGAACTTGTCATATGCGCCCACTTTTTAATAAATTTACATAATCTCTTGTCCAATTACAATTAATCTCCACATATACACAACTATAGCATGCGATTCATTATCTTCACTGGAAGTGGGATTGACATACATGTGTTCATGGGCTTGTTTTATTACCAAGAGAGAACAAATTGATTTGTCATCTCTCTACGCATCGGATACATTTTGTATCTATTAAGTTATCATAGAAAACAACTAAAACTGAGATTTTTGATAAAGAATACACTGTCTAGATTTGTATCTTCTCATTCTTTTTCATTTCTTTTCAACTGAGAAAGCAAGTGCCATTCTGGAGTCTTCTAAACTGATTTAGCTGAAGATACTATTTCATCTATTTTCCATTTATTTCCTATTTTCATGAAAATATCTATTTTCCTGGTAGCAAAAATAACTCTATGATCTATGGCAGTGTTTCCCAACCTTGGCAACTTGCTGGCTGGGGAATTCTGGGAGTTAAAGTCCAAATATCTTCAAGTTGCCAAGGTTGGGAAACACTGATCTATGGCACCTATGGCACGCATGCCACAGGTGGCACGCAGAACTATATCAGAGGGCACGCAAGGCGTTGCTCTATGTCAGCTCCAGTGAGCATGTGTGCACTAGCCAGTTGATTTTTGGCCTTGGGGAAGGCCATTTCATCCTCAGGAGCCTTCAGGGAAGCTTCCTGAAGCCCCACAGTGCAAAAAACAGCACAATGGCCAAACTGGAAGTCCATTTTTCCAAACTTCCGGCTTGCCCGTTTGGTCATTTTTTCACCATCCCAGGCTTCAATAGGCCTGTGCACATGTGCGAGGTCTGGGACAGATGGGGATTGTGCACATGTGCAGGGATGCATGGGGTCAGTGCGCATGCATGGGGAGGGAATGGTGTGGGCACATGCACATGTGCTAGCACATGCAGCCACACCCTTTTGGCACATAGACCAAAAAAGGTTCGCCATCACTGATCTATGGTATCCAAGGTACTACTCCATAATTTCATTAACGTTAGCTATGGAACTACTCTAACAGTGGACATTCATTCTTAGAGAGAGCTATATCATCATTAGATGATCCAGTGACTTTCAGCCAATTATTGGGATAACCAAACTACCTGATATTGAACCTTCGGCGGTGATCTACCATGCAAGTCAACACATTTATTTAATTTTAATTTTATTTATTTGTTGGTTTGTTTGTTTATTTATTTATTAGATTTCTATGCCGCCCTTCTCAAGATGACTGAGGGCGGCGTACAACGTTAAATATAACAATATACAAGAAATCTAAATAACTATAAAAATATAACAATTTACTAAAGAACCACATTTTAAAAGATCTCATATACACTCACACACATTCATCCAATCCAATCATATCTAGTAATGGCCGGAGACAGTCTCATCACTCACACCCCCCATGCCTGCCGGCAGAGGTAGGTTTTTAAAGCTTTATGAAAGAACAGGAGGGAGGGGGCGTTATGTATCTCTGGAGGGAGTTCATTCCATAGGGCCAGGGCCACCACAGAGAAGGTTCTTCCCCTAGGCCCCACAGTCGACATTGTCTGACTGACGGGACCTGGAGAAGGCCAACTATGTGGGACCTAACTGGCTGCTGAGATACATGAGGCAGAAGACGGTCCCAAAGATAATCTGGTCCTAACCAGCACTTTGAATTGTGCCCAGAGACCAATTGGCAACCAGTGCAGCTTAATGATAGTTTGTGATGGTAAATTAGTCCATGAAATGTCTACATTTTCCATACTACACACATGTTGTACAGCAGATGACACTTCAGTTGCATTTCAAAACCCTACAGCATAATTGATTGGCTCATCATATACAGCTCAGCTGATCTGTCTTCTCAGAGAAAAAGACTTCAATTCAGAGTCAGAAATAGATGCAGTAAGTCACAAAGCTAACAATCAGCTCAGCAAGATATTGAATCTTCCTCCAGGACAAAAAACAAATGAAATAAATAAAATTCACTATTCACCAGCATTTTAATTTTTAGGTACTTACTTCAATAAGTAATTTGGTCCTAGGAGTATTGTATTGATGAAACTGAAAGCAAAATAAACTTTAAAGCGAGTTTCAGAAATGATAACTTTCTGTAAGTGTTTTTGTGCACTTCAAAAATCCATATGTATATCTGCATAAATAACTATAGTTACAAATAATCTCGCTGTCCATACCATAGCTAAAGCAAATCCTTATGTGGATTTTAAATATACATTCAATCAAAGAATGCATAACCAGATTCATCAACAGAATTTTTTGTGCAGGTTTTTCCACTGATTAAGAAGCATGTGTTTGAACACTGTTTGATTGTATAGTTTTAAGTCTCAGTGGTATATAACTTAAAGTTTTGTTACTTTTGTAAAAACTGTTATTGTGCTTATGAGCTCAGGGACTGCCGTGTTTTACCTGTACAGAATGTATCGATACAGGAGCTTCAGGCTCAACTAGAACAGGAGGTGAAATTTCGACAAGAAGAGCAAGAAACCTTTTCAGAAAGAATAATTCAGGTAAATACATTAAATAGTGACTGGAAGAAAACTTCATCTGGTTCGCTTACTATTAGAAAAAAGTGCCATATATTTGTGAAAAAGTGTTCAGACATTATATATGTTTCGTTGTGGATAATTAATTGCTGAAACAGCTTTAAGGGACAATTGATTTTTTAAAAATCAATTGTATAAATAGAAATCAAATTCTGGCTTCAAGTCATATTATTTGGAAAATGGATTACATGATTACAAGAATATTATTGGTTACAGGAATCTAATATGGTATAAAGTTTTCTCATTCTCACTTTGATTTTTGTGTGTGTGTGCAGTTTCATATATTGTGAGCTGCTTTTATAATACTAACGTAGGTAATTGGAATTTACTGAAACTAATTAGCATGTGGAAATTATTTTTCTAATAATTTTTATAAAAGAATTTTGCATAGAGAATCTAGAATTTGCTATCTTTTAAAATTATTTTACTAATATGATTTATTATGGATGGTTTTAGATATAGATAGCATCAGTTGACTGATGGATTACAGAACTGTAAACCTTTATCAGTGATTGTTAATTAATTGACTATACAGTATGCAGTATGTGTATGTGTCAGAGGTGGGTTCTGGTTTTCATTGCTGCTGGTTTATTCAGGGACATACTGCGCAGCGATGCGCATACGTGTGCACAGTAGTTTGCAACAAAATGCAACAATTTTTAGTTGAAAATAAAGTTAGGAATTGTAGTCCCCTATATAACAATATCAAGTCCAGGATCATGGATGCAACACATTGAAATAATTCACTGAAGAGACAGAGAATACAAATGCTTACATTACAGAAATCTAATCCAGCTTGTTACAATAAATGAGCTGTGTAATTTTTGTTCCAGCAGGCTATTATGGTTAATTAAATTAAGTCTTCAACCTGAGGTCTTTGGGTTTCTTGAGAGATGGATCCCTTGGTAAAATCAAGTGGTAGTAATAAGAATTGGCAATCTTGTTTTTTTGATCAAATGGATATGGGGCAGGGGGGACAGATTCCAGTAACAAGCTGCTTAAGGGCAATACAGTATTCTATTCATGTTGTGCATACTTGTTCTGTTTAAAGTTGGAAGAAGAACATCTGCAAAACTTGCAAAGAAAAGATTTGGAGATACAAAGCTTGACTTTGCAGAACAAACTGGAAGAGAAAACGTGGAGTCAGGAGAAAATTCTGATGGATCAAGAACTCAGACATTTCAAGCAGAACATTTTTATCCTATATGTGAAATTAAAATGGTTGCTAAAACATTGGCGGCATGGCAGGCAAATAGAAACGCAAGAAGAAGACATTCTTGAGGTAACTGTTCCATATTATTTAATGGAGTAAAGCTAGAAATGTGGTGATAATAGTTTTATTATAGGCAAAATCATATTTTAAGAAATAATGTTACTTCAAGTTCAGATGCCAAAACTACCTCCGTTGTGGCATTGTAATTTCTTGTCACAATGTTTTCAAGCAGAAAAGATATCAACCTGGTACTTGAAACTAACTAGGCTTATCAAAGAAAAAAGCATATTTATTTGTGCAGATATCCCAGGTTAACTGTTACCTTTAAATTTTAAAGGTGTCATAAGACAATAACTTTACAAACTCAACATTTTTCTGCCTCTCGTGCGGTTTAGGATATCTTTCTTCAGAAGAACCAAATGATACTTTACATTAGAATTTTAAAATATTGTGTGCGGAAATAGAATTATAATTTACTCTGTTCATTATGAGTTTTATATTAATTAAAAGCAGGAGCAATAAAAATAATTACATGTATATAGCAGCATATTCTTTTTAAATTCACTTAATAATTCACTTAAATTCATATTAATAATTTTATATACTGTACTATTGTATGTCACCAATATAGAGGAATCAATACAGTTAATTATAAAGCCTATTGTGTTAATTTTTGCCCAATTCTAGAAATTTCAGAATCTCAGGATTTATTGAATAAGATTAAAATAATGGTTTGTTTATTTATTTATAGAACTTTAATATTGAAGTTTATTAATTAAATTAGTCTTTGCAAACTACAGTACATTCCTTTAACTGTTAGCACCATAATTCCAAGTTTACTCTCAAAGAATTCTGAGGGTACTAAATGTGGGAAGCCTAATTAATACAAGTCATGAACAAACTATACATTTAAAAAAATAGGGAGTAACTTGTTTGTAGGATGTAACAAATTCTTATCCACTTCATCAATTTGATTTCATAAACAGTTAAGCATCCTGAGTTCATAGAAAGAAATAAGGAAAATCTAAAAAATAGGTAGTTATTTCATGTAGGAATTTCTTTCTTTCATATAGAATTGTATTTATTTTAATTCATTTGCAATTTTAGGTAGAACATCTTGATCCCATGCTAGAATTCACCTTTCAGTCTGAACAAAAAGGTGACGAAGAGGGAGAGGAAGAGGAGGAAGAAGATAGTGTTTTTGCAATGAGAAATTACTCCCCTCATTCCACAGTAGAAATAAGCAGCCATGGACCACAACTACAGACAGCAGAGGTGTTACAACTACAAAAGCAGGTATCAAGGCAAATGTACAGGTGCTTATTCTGTTATGAGAGTTATCTCTGTGATTTTGTTGTTTTATCCATTCTGTTTATTCTATTTTGTATTGTAATCTCAAATAGATAGTAGTGCTGAGAAAAGTATATCACTGAATGGTGGTATGCAGAATGTACATGTTTATTTCACCTAAATATTTCCATAGCAATTTACTTCTCAATCACTACTATAAGAATTAATTCATTTTAATTTTTTTCTCACAAATGTATTGAGAGAGTTTCCAGTTTGGGGCATGACCTACATACAGATAGTGTTTAGACATCAAAATAAAGCAAGATATTAATTAGCACTCTCCTTTCCAAATGCCATCACTAACTTAAAGTTCAAGCCAGTTTCTGTAAAACAAAATATACTGCTCAAAAAATAAAGGAAACACTCAAATAACACATCCTAGATTCGAATGAATGAAATATTCTCATTGAATACTTTGTTCTATGCAAAGTTGAATGTGCACAACAGCATTGATTGTCAATCAGTGTTGCTCCTAAGGGGACAGTTTGATTTCACAGAAGTTTGATTTACTTGGAGTTATATTGTGTTGTTTAAGTGTTCCCTTTATTTTTTTGAGACATGTATTTCATAGTCTTGGGGTTAAAACTGAAAACGCTTTCTGTTCAATCAGTGCTGAACAATGATATAATTAAATAGATATGTATAATTATGTTGAACATGAAAATTGATATAGATAGTAAGAAAAACATGTAAAAGCTGATATAAATAGAAATATTTCAGTTTGTTTATGGGCAGCAAGCAATAGCATTTCATTTTTCCAGACAAATAATATAAATAGGTTTAAACTAAAGAGCATTTGAATTTACAAGATATTAATGGAAATGACATTCCACATTTTTAACCTTGAATGATATCTGCATATTTTCTTGAGATAAGAGTTTAAATTGTTTTGTGAAAAATGGTATACTATCAAATCAAGGATATATTTTACAATGACAGATGTCTCTATGCAATTCTTTGTGCTTCTTCTGTGCAAACACAGAAGGGACCTTGTAGGTCTTCCAGTCTAACCTCCTGCTGAGGCTGGAAATCCTACATCATTTCAGACAAATGGTTATCCAACATCTTCTTAAGAACTTCCAGTGTGAAGCATTTACAACTTCTGGAGGCAAGTTATTCCACTGATTAATTGACTATCAGGAAATTTCTCCATAGTTCTAAGTTGCTTCTCTCCTTGATCAGTTTCCGCTCATTGCTTCTTGTCCTACCATCAGATGCTTTGGAGAATATCTTCACGCCTTCTTGTTTGTGGTGGCCCCTGAGATATTGGAACATTGCTATCATATCTCCCCTAGTCCTCACTGCTGTCTTCTAGGGTCCAGTGCACACATGCATGTCAGCCAGCTGGTCTGCAAACACCAGCTGGCCGGCACGCATGTGCACACCGGAACCCAGAAGGGAGCAGCTGGCCATTGTGCATGGATGCTGGACCAGCTGGCTGGCATGTGTGTGCGCAATAGAACCTGGAAGAGCAGATAGCCGCTGTGTGCACCAGCCACCTGCTCTTTTCCGAGTTTTGGTGGTTCAGCACGTGTGCATGTGCTCCAGTTTCAGCACTTAGTGCTGAAAGGGTTAACCTTTTTTTAAAAAAATGTTATTAATTTTTTATAAATGCAAAAACATTACAACGACAAACAAAACAAAGAAAAATGACATAAAACATACATTTAGGAATTTTGCATTCCCTGCTGATTACTGAGCTAACTGTAGACTTCTCTTCCTGTTGTGTGTGTTAGAGACCAATATATTATATACCCTTTTTAAACAACTAATTGATTGTTCTAAAAAGTTCAATCATGTTATTAAAATTTACTATTAATTGGGAGAGGTGCCAAGTCTTTCCTGGACTTGTTGAATATTCCCTTTTTTTCCAGATTATCTTCTTTTTTGAAGCCCATAACTATATTGAAAAGAGAAAAGCTTTGATCCCATATCCCAAAGGTACTATATCAATGGGCTTCTTGGATGAGAAGTGAAATGTCTTTTTAAAAAACACCAAGTCCTGTTGCCTGTTGAAAAATCACCTTTGGGACAACCATGATCTAAATGACTGAAAATCTCTGTAGACCTGATCCCATAGTTTGTAAAGTGGTGGTTGAATGACAATATACAAGAACCTCAGATAGTTTTGCTTTTTTCAGGCAAAGGATAATAGCGGACTGTTGCAGGCCCTGAAAATATTGTTGGATAACTTCCAATCAGAACTCCAAGACAATAAGCAAGAGCATCATGATTTGCAACAACAATATGCCACTGACAAAGCTGCATGGGAAATGGAATGGACTAAACTGAACTGTCAGCTGGAGCAGGTATGTTTCCTCCGCCCCCCCCCCCCCCATAATTTCAATCAAAGGGCATGACGCTATACGTGGGATACAGCTCCATGCAAATATATGTTTAGGACCTGATGATTTCATCAACAGTTTGAAAAACTGAATGCCAATTTGGTCTAGTGATTAAGGCATCAGGCTACTCCTCCCTTAGGCATGAAGTCCAGCTGTATGATTTTGGGCCAGTCACTTTCTCTCATCCCTACAGAATGGGACTTTTTACCTCCTCCACTTCTCCAAACCTATTTTGTCCCCAGCCTTCCACCCCACAACCATTCGATGCTGCCTGTTCTCCCTGGTCCTTTCGCCGAACAGTTTCACCCTGGCCTTTTGGACGCAGGGGACACTTTCCTGTCAGCCAACCAGAGGATTCATTCCTTTTCATTCCCTTCCACTCTGTCTGCACATGTGTCTGGAAGCAGCCTTTTTAGGAGAAGGAGAGGGAGTTTTACATTTTAATTTGATTAGAAGTAAGGCAGAAATCAAAATAACAAATGAGTGCAGTTTCCATGTCTTTATCAAAAAAATATCTACTTCATCGAATCTTTTCTGGTTCAGTGATTCTAAAACAAAATCACATCCCCTCCTTAAGAATCCCACCCCATTCTTCATTCCTTGTACTTTATAGGAGAAGGAACAGGAGGGGGTAGCCTCCCTCTCCCCCACCCCCGTGCTCTGTGTGTGTAGGTGCTTTATTGGAGAAAAAGTTTGGGGAATGGAGATTTTATAATATCCTTCTCTTGCCACGCCCACCAAGCTACACCAAGCCACACCCACAGGAATGATAGTAAAAAAAAAAATTGAGTCCCACCATAGATCAGACTTAAGATACATTTTAAGCTATGAATCATAAACTTCAGTGAAATTTTTAATTGTATTGCAATCTTAAGCTACAAATTAGATAAACATTGTTCCCATTTTATAGTTGTTCTTTCAAATCAAAATGTCAAAGCTTATGTTGAATTTGGTAGCTAATCCTGTTAATTTCTATGAAAAACTATTGTTTCATTTGGGAATTTTTGTTTTAATACACAGCTGGAAGGCAAGACCGAAAAAGCACAGAGTCAGATTGGCATTGATGCCACATCAGCTTTCAAAAGGGAAAGAGAGGAACACAAGAATCTCTTAGCAGAGAGTCATCGATTAGTAATGGACTTGCAATGGCAAATTCAGCACAATGAAAAAAACTGGAAAAGAGAAAAAATGGAGCTCTTAGAAAGACTTGACAAAGATCGGCGAGAGTGGGAGAGGCAAAAAAAGGATCTGCTCAGGAAGGGAGAACAGGTAGGTTATGATATTCTGATTAAAACAAGATACATCACAGGATCTCTGTTTCAAAGGAGTACAGTGATACCTCATCTTACAAACGCCTCGTCATACAAACTTTTTGACATACAAACCCGGGGTTTAAGATTTTTTTGCCTCTTCTTACAAACTATTTTCCCCGCCGCCGCTGGGATGCCCCACCTCCGGACTTCCTGAGGCTCCCCTCCATGGGAAACCCCACCTCCAGACTTCCATGTTTTTGTGATGCTGCAAGGGAATCCCAGCAGCGCAAAAACGGGCACTTCGCTGGCAACGGAAGTCCAGAGGTGGGGTTTCCCAGCGAGGGGAACCTCAGTGAAATCACAGCATTGCAAAAACACAGAGGTCCGGAGGTGGAATTTCCTATGGAGGGGAGCCTCAGGGGAATCCCAGCAGTGCAAAAACGGGTGCTTCAGCTGGCAAAAGGGGTGAACTTTGGGCTTGCACGTATTAATTGCTTTTCCATTGATTCCTATGGGAAACATTGTTTCGTCTTACAAACTTTTCACCTTAAGAACCTCGTCCCGGAACCAATTAAGTTTGTAAGACAAGGTATCACTGTATTAGATTTATGCTTTCAATAAAATATGTTAATCAGAAAAAAAGCTTCCAGACTCCTTTTAGTTTGTTGCCATCATAGACTAAGATGGCTCTCTTTCTACAAAGTCTACAACCAAATCAAAAGCACCCTTACTAGTACCTGGGAAATTTGCAAAATACAGTATTACAATTCTTTCTTGGGTGTTTCATTCCTGTTGAAAATATTGTTTTGTTGCTCAGACAAAAATAGCTTCACTGTTGAAAACCAAAATCCACAGTGATTATGTTTATGAGATTGTCATCACAAGTAAAAACACAGGAAAATATTTGTAAACTCCAGTCTAGCTACCTTACACGTGGTCAACTATAGGGGAACACAAGCGTATTTTGAAGTTTTTATAGCTTTGTATATGGAACCAGGAGACTTAGGATTTTGCAATCATTATAGTCTTTTCCAACAAAAGCAGCAACCTCTTCTATCATGTTAAAAACCAACCAGATGCATGCATTTTCATGAACTAGCGTTCACTTTATTAGATACTTTTTCCCTTTGTTTTATAGGACACTTAAGTTTCAGAAATGCCTGCTTTAAATAATTTTGTTATAAGTCCTTATCTTAGACAATGTTTTCTTCGTTTTCTAATTACGTGTAATATTACTGTAGATGTGTTTAAGATGTTCATATTCATAAAAGAAAATTGTTTTTATGCATTTCCCAGCATTTATAACCAAAAAAGTCAAGGAAATACTAGAATGTTTAATTCTCATTGAAGTACTTATAATGTAAGTACTTATTTATTTCAGTGATGAAATTTCCTACGTGAGCTATCTTATATCTGATGGCCAAAATATAGGAAAAAATGGATTATCTGGCCCATATCTTATAATATATCACTCTTCAATAGAAATTTTATACAGATAGAAGTTTTCATAGAAGATATTTTCTAGCCTGAATTTCTGCTCATAAATTATTTAAACTAGATTTTGTGCTCCTAATTTTCATAATGACTGTTCCAGAAGGCTTAATAGTAGTCTCCAAAGATTCATGTGCCTAATCACTAATATTTTATTTTATAAACAAACTTTAGTTATAAATGTAATATAGATTTCTACACTAATGAATACAAAAGCTGAAATTAATAGATCTTCTTAACTCCATTAAAAATACTGCACAATCACTATATATCTTGTTGGCTTTTAAAATCATACTAAAAATATTTTTCTACCACTAGCTGATTTTTCCAGTCTCCAAAATGTAATACTTTGCTTATCTTCCAATAACACGTAATAAAGAAGACTGGACTATGGATGGATCAGTTATAGAATAGCAATTGGAAATCTGGAATTTTCCTTATATAATAACAATGTAACCAAATTTGTATGGCTGGGTGGTCATATGTGAATTCAGTGTATGATTAAGGGGGAAAAAGAGGATAATAATTTGAAACATTTCAAAATAAATGGGAGGCAGCATGATGTACTAATTTAGGTGTTGTCCAGGATAGTCATTCACTCTCAAACCACTCTACTTCACATAAATGTAAGAATAAAAAGAAGGAAGACCCTTCATTTTGAAGGAAGGCTGGATATAGCAAATGTAACAAATAACGACTTAACATTAACATTTTAAGAGCATAGCTAGTATGCCCATTACTTAGCTTTACTCTTAGTTGACTCGTTATCCTGGCTGCTATTTGTACTTACTTGTTTTGTTGACGTTTTTATTGTTTTAATGTTTTTTAAATTGTTTATTTTAAAAAAGTTGTTGTAAGCCTCGAACAATTCACTTGCTTGTGTTGGGCGGATATGGAAATGTAATAAATAAATAAATTTATAATCCTTAATCTTTTTATTCTGACAATTTAAGTTAGATAAATGAAAAGAGAAACATTTCTAAAAATACAAACCATGCTTCATTTGGGGTAATTGTTTTAGCTTATGTATTGTTGACCTATATTTTAAAGGAATTAAACTATTCCCTTTCTTTCAAATTTACAGTTATAATGTCTTCTGAGACATATCAAATCTAATTTTATCCTATCTGTGACTACAAGATATTACATGTTTCACAGATAATTTCTGTTATTATCCAGTTATGAAGATGTTCTTTTATTATTCCAGATTGTTACATATAAACAAAACCTAATGCCAAATAATAAATGCCTAGATTGGTTTTAAATTCAGTGTATTCAATTCAGACTAGTCAGCATTCAGACTCACCCTATATCAGTATACATCTAGAAAGAGTTGGACTACCTTAAATGTTGGTACTAACTCCAAGTGGAATGATGTCCAATATATATTCAATATGGTATCTATGGCATACTACCGATAGAAAAAATAACAGTCTAAATAGAACAATGCAATAGGAGTGCCCGCAAAGTCTAATTCATCAGTTAGACTTTTTACCACATTAATTTATTCCCTCAAATTTTAATCCTAAAGCATAGGATAACAGGAAAGTGGTAGGGTGCCAGGGGGGCGCAGCAGGTAAGAGTGCTGCACTGCAGACCACTGAAGCTGACTGTAGATCTGTAGGTCAGCAGTTCAAATCTCATCACCGGCTCAAGGTTGACTCAGCCTTCCATCCTTCCGAGGTGAGTAAAATGAGGACCCGGATTGTAGGGGCAATAGGCTGGCTCTGTTAAAAAGTGCTATTGCTAACATGTTGTAAGCCGCCCTAAGTCTTAGGAGAAAGGCGGCATAAAATCGAATAAATAAATAAATAAACAAATTTTAATTTAATAATAGTAATGCAATTCTTTCCAGCATTTATTCTAATATTTTTACTTTGATACTGCATAATTTTAACCTCTACCTTTATTTAGGCTTGGTACAATAATTAAGTTTCATATAAATAATGCTAATGTAAAAAAAGATAAAAATAGCCTGTAATACTGATGAAGACCTTGCATACTTTATATCTCTCTTAAGAACTCTTAGGTCTCTGTATTAATATCTTGCCTATTATTAATCTCTTTCTCAGCCTCCAAAAGTAAATCCATCAAGGGGGGACAGCATCCTTTATGATTCAAAAGAAACTGCCTTTCATCCATTTTCACACCAAGGGAGCCATCATGTGCCTCATCCATTGGGGTCAAGGTCCTATTCTGATTCAGAAGCCATGCAATTTGAAGATCGATCACTGTCTAAATTGAAGGAAAGTGACAGATGCACTGCCACAGAAAACTTATTTCTTGATACCTTGTCCCTCGATTCCCCAGATGATTCCGATGAACCACAATCTCAGAATGTGGAACAGGAGAGGTTGTTAACTTGTGTAAATGAGGTAATGTGGCTTCTCTTTTATGCTATCAATTATATGACAATACTGCTATTGTGACAAATATTTTCATCAATGCCTATAGTTTATAAGCCAGTGGCAACTTCATCCTAATCGTATACAAAAACAAAGCAGCAATATATTCAAATAATATTTCTAAAGTACAGTAGTGAAACTATTCAAATAATGGGTCCTCAGTCATTTTTAAGAATATAAACGGGTCCTGAGACCAAAATGTATGAGAACTATCAGCCTAATCCTTTTTTTTAAAAATTGATTTTTATTTACATATAAACAGTTAAACAGATAAAAATTCACAACTTACAGTACATTACGTACAATACAAACAAAAAATTAAAAGACGCGCATGTAGTATATCTCCTCTCCCCTCCTTAGGGTGGCTTAATTGACAGCCTCCTTATTTTAATTTTTAGCGATATTGTAACCAATGCTTAATCAATAGTATATAATTTGTGATTTATAGTATGCAATACAGTGATCCCTCGAGTTTCGCGATCTCGATTATTGCGAAACGCTATATCGCGATTTTTCAACCCGGAAGTAAACAACACCATCTGCGCATGTGCGCCATTTTTTTTTCCTATGGCCACGCATGCGTAGATGGTGGAGTTTGCTTCCCCCTGGCCAGATCAGCTGCTGGGTGGCTTCCCTGGGTCTTCCCCCTCTTGCCGGGGTTTCCCCTTTGCGTGGGCGGCGGGGAAACCCCAGCGTTGCTTCCCAGCTGAGTGGCGCGAGCAACGGCGTGGGCGGGCGAAAGGCGGGCGCGCGGACATTGGCACACGAGCGGTGTGGCGGCCGGACAAACGGCGGCCGCTCCTGGCGGCAGCACGAGCAACACGAACGGCATGGCGGCCGAACAAACGCACGAGCAACGCAAGCGGCGTGGCGGCCAGACAAATGGCGGCCGCGCCTGGCGGCAGCACGAACAACACAAACGGCATGGCGGCCGAACAAACGCACGAGCAACGCAAGCGGCGTGGCGGCCGGACAAATGGCGGCCGCGCCTGGCGGCAGCACGAGCAACACAAACGGCATGGCGGCCGAACAAACGCACGAGCAATGCAAGCGGCGTGGCGGCCGGACGAATGGCAGCCGCGCCTGCCGGCAGCACGAGCAACACGAACGGCGTGGCGGCCGAACAAACGCACGAGCAACGCAAGCGGCGTGGCGGCCGGACGAATGGCGGCCGCGCCTGCCGGCAGCACGAGCAACACGAACGGCGTGGCGGCCGAACAAACGCACGAGCAACGCAAGCGGCGTGGCGGCCGGACAAACGGATTCTCCTCCGACCTGCCCTCACCTTAGCTTCCAGCTGATGCTTCGATCCTTGGAAGAGGCCAGAGCGCCTTTCTGCACCACACTCTGCGCTCGGGTTCCTTTCCAGAAGATGGAAGTTTCTCTCTTTCCATCCTTTCTAGCAATACAATACTCGATGGTTAAAATGGTTTTAACCATCGAGTATTGTATTGCTAGAAAGGATGGAAGGATGGAAGTTTCTCTCTTTCCATCCTTTCTAGCAATAAAATACTCGATGGTTAAAATGGTTTTAACCATCGAGTATTGTATTGCTAGAAAGGATGGAAAGAGAGAAACTTCCATCTTCCGGAAAGGAACCCGAGCGCAGAGTGTGGTGCAGAAAGGCGCTCTGGCCTCTTCCAAGGATCGAAGCATCAGCTGGAAGCTAAGGTGAGGGCAGGTCGGAGGAGAATCCGTTTGTCCGGCCGCCACGCCGCTTGCGTTGCTCGTGAGTTTGTTCGGCCGCCACGCCGTTCGTGTTGCTCGTGCTGCCGGCAGGCGCGGCCGCCATTCGTCCGGCCGCCACGCCGCTTGCGTTGCTCGTGAGTTTGTTCGGCCGCCACGCCGTTCGTGTTGCTCGTGCTGCCGGCAGGCGCGGCCGCCATTCGTCCGGCCGCCACGCCGCTTGCGTTGCTCGTGCGTTTGTTCGGCCGCCATGCTGTTCGTGTTGTTCGTGCTGCCGCCAGGCGCGGCCGCCATTTGTCCGGCCGCCACGCCGCTTGCATTGCTCGTGCGTTTGTTCGGCCGCCACGCTGTTTGTGTTGTTCGTGCTGCCGCCAGGCGCGGCCGCCATTTGTCCGGCCGCCACGCCGCTCGTGCGCCACTTGTCCGCGCGCCCGCCCTTCGCCCACCCATGCCGTTGCTCGCGCCACTCAGCTGGGAAGCGGCGTTGCTCGCGCCAGCAGCGGCGGCACGAGCGGCGCGGCGGCCGGACAAGCGGCGGGCAGGCGGGTCCTCAGCTGTTGGGCGGGGGTCTTCCCAAGTGCGGAAGTAAAAAACACCATCTGCACATGCGCGAGGGCACGCATGCGCAGATGGTGTTTTTACTTCCGCACCACTATATCGCGAAAAATCGAGTATCGCGAGGGGTCTTGGAACGTAACCCTCGCGATACTCGAGGGATCACTGTATTACATTCTTTAGTTCTTGTTTTACAATTTGGAATCACATATTCCATTAACTAAACATAGAAAAGAGTTGTATTTAATTCTTAAGTAGTTTGTATTTATAACTTTTATTGTCACGCAGCACTACTAGTAGTTATTCTTTTATTCAACCATGAGTAAAAATCATTCCATATTTGATAGTATTTTGAGTTGTCTTGTTCTTTTAGCTCCATTGTGAGCTTGTCTGATTCAGCACAGTCCAACATTTTTTTTATTAAGTTTTGTTCGTTTGGCATAACTTCATTTTTCCAGAATTGAGCTATGGTTATTCTTGTTGCTGTTATTAAATGTTGTATAATATAATACTGTTCCTTTTTCATCTGTTTTTCAATAATACCAAGCAAAAATAGGCTAATTCTTCTGTCCACTAACCCCCCCCCCCCCCCAAAAAAAAGGTCAGGTTCTGCTTTACAAAATTTGGCAGGTTGTAATTCAATTTGGTTCATTAGGCTTCAGAACAAAAGTGGAATCTGAAAGGACACTGGGAAGCTTGATTAATTATAAACATAAAAAGCATTGCTGACTTGGTCATATCTCCACCCATAATAAAGTTGTCAGTCGGATAGACTTTACTTGGAATCTAGTCATTCTATTCAGTAAACTTTTCAAGACTTAAAATTAAATTAACCCAGACTTAAAATTAAATATCCAATAATTATTTTGACCATTATTTTAAAGCAGCACCAGAAGCTCTACTACTGCCTTTTGGTGTAGAATGGTTTGCTGGGAAAAAAAGGTGTTCTGGGGCTTTTTTAATTTGGAAAATGGGTGTTCTTTATTCATAGAGAATGTATTATTGGCACTCATGGTGTTTCTGTGGTAGTGGATTATTTAGTTTACTTCAAAACAAAAGATATAAAAAAGATGCTACTCTTATGTCATATGCATTTTTAAAAAAGGTATATGCTATCAATACTAATAAAACTCCAATGTGTTTCAATGGTTTTTTTTCAACTTTGAGATGCCATGATCCCTTAAAATAATGAATCATTTTGCATCCTGCCCCCTCCCTGACGACATTGAATTAAAGAATTACAAATTCTGTAATTGTCTAGAGCTTCTTACACTTTTCTATGTGAACTATCAGGGCATCAAAATCCTCTCAGCAGCCATTATGTAGATACCCGAATATACCAAGACCGTCATACCTGTACCCGTGAAAATCTACGAAAACACACACACACACACACACACACACACACATATATATATATGTGTGTTTGTTTGTTTTTATGTCGGATCACCCTGGTATATTTGAAGGAACGTCACAGCTCCTTTTTGCCTCTAGGCCCAACCCAGGGCCACTTCAAGGCAGTTAATTTATTTATAGCCGACAACTATATTCTGTATGTGTCAAATGTTTTTGTGTCAAATGTTTAAAAAACATTTGACAGCTAAAAAAAACCAAAAAAACATTTCACACACACACACACACACATATATATATATATAACATGTTTTTGCTATTATTATTTTTTTTGTTAATTAAGGGAGACTAGGATAGCACTATTTCGGCCTTGTTCTGGCCTCATCAGCTAGCCATACCCTTACTGGGATTTGATCCGGCAGCTTCTGCCTTGCAAGGCAGAGAATTAACCTCTAGGCCACCAGATCTGATCCCTTCAGCTTTGTACCAGGGAGGGGCTATATGTTCTTTCTGTTGGATCACCCTGGTATATTGAAGGAACGTCACAGCTCCTTTTTTGCCTCTAGGCCCATATGCAAGATCCAAAATTAACTCTTAATTTTCCTCCAGGAAGAAGAAATGCACAAGGGAAATCTACAAAGGTGAGTAGAGACAAAAGAACAAAATGACAAATGAACTCTGTAATATATTAACACATTTACCTACATTTGCAGTGAGTTCAGATGTATTTGAAAATTATTGGAATCTTTCCAGGATAGTTGTTTGGTAGCTGTGTTTTGTTTTTTGTTTTTTGTTTGTTATGCACAAGCATTCAGTGCTTAAAATGAAATTCACAGTTTAAAGTAGGAATAAACCAGTATTTTTTAAAGGATTTTCATATGATTTCTTTCTTCTTTCTTTCTTTCTTTCTTTCTTTCTTTCTTTCCTTCCTCCCTCACTCCCTCCCTCCTTCCCACCCTTCCTTCCTTCCTTCCTTCCTTCCTTCCTTCCTTCCTTCCTTTAGGGCAATGTCAGTTTCCTCCATGTCAGAGTTCAAGCGTTTGATGGACATTTCTCCCTTTCTTCCTGAAAAGACTATACCATCCTCTAACACTAAAGAAGATACACCTCCATTATCTCCTGATGATTTGAAATACATAGAGGAATTTAACAAAAATTGGGATTACAACACTACTGGAAACCAGAGTGGAACTTTAGAAAGGCCTTCAGATACATGGGCAGAAAGGACAGAAATGGGAAAGGCAGGAAATAATTCTCTTCAAGATCCATTCCAACCATCTTCATGGTATCTTACCACAAGTGTTACTATGACAACTAACACCATGACGAGTCCTGAACACTGCCAGAAACAGCCATCAAGAAGTCACATTGTCACAGAAAAAATAGGAGTTAGAGTCTTCCATAGTCCGCCATTGGTTCGCAGGTTTGATAACTCGCTTGTCCCTGGTAGTGAAGGGAAAAATCAGCCTGAGACAGACTTTTTGTTTCCCACGACCAAAGCTAAAGGAAATGTGGGTGAGATCAAAAGTGCTTCATCAGAAATGTTTGGAAGATGGTCTGGCTGTGACCTCTCCAAACATCATAATGATTTCCTAGAAACTGGCCTTCATCCAATTGAACGTCCAATCTGTAGTACAATGGGTTTTGCCTCATCCTTGCACAATCTGGAACTGTCCAAAAACATGAGCGATGATATGAAAGAAGTGGCTTTTTCTGTTAGAAATGCAATACATTCGAGCTCAACGGATCTCCAGTTCAGAGACACAGCTTGTCAAACTAATGGAATGAGAACAATGGGGACGCAGACTACTCAAACTATCAATGTGGGCTTACAGACAGACACTTTGCGTACAATCACTAGCAGTCCACATAAATGTCTGACACCAAAGGGGGGCTCTACACCTATTTCATCTCCATCAAGAAGTTTAAGAAGCAGGCAAATGGCTACTGCCATTGAAAAGGTCCAGGGCAAATATGAACGAACATGTTGCTCTCCAAAATATGGCTCCCCAAAATTACAGAAAAAAGTTTGTTCCAAAACAGATCAGCCAATTAACCGGACATTACCAAGCACACCTCAGAAAGGATATAGTGAGTCTGCTTGGGCCAGATCCACTACTACAAGAGAGAGTCCAGTTCACACTACAATAAATGATGGCCTCTCTAGTCTATTCAATATCATTGACCATACTCCTATTACTTATGATACTTTCCAAAGATGCTCCAGGCCCAGCAGCCGGTCAAGGTCAGCAGAACCCAGGCCAGAGCCTGGGTCTATGCAAGATACATGCACGGATATACGGGGCAGGTCACCCAGTCCTCTCCGTTTGGGTACAGAACCACCAAAAGATGAAACAGGTGAAATTACAAGTATCAGGCAAGATTTATCTGCTCCGCCAGGATACATGCTAACAGAAAATGCTGCCAGAATCCTGAACAAGAAATTTATAGAGAATGCCTTAGCTTCACATACCCCTCCAAGTCTTAGCAATCAAAACTATCACACAAAAGAAGTAGTTACAGTAGAACCAGGATCTATTGAGGTAATAAGTTTTATCTTTATAATAATAAAACAAATGAGAAATGTTCCTATAGTTTATAAGTTCTGCTTAATACATTGTTTTAACTCAAAAAGAAATTGACTGTTATTATATACATTGTGAATTTTTGAAGACCTTGATAACATCATTACTTTTCAAATGGATTTTTGGAGACGTAATGCTTCTATATAATAAATCACAGGGCACTTGATGTTGGATTTCTAAAATGAAAATAATTTGGTGGTGGTGGTGGGGATTTCCTGTCTTTTGGAATTTTTGCATTTTTTTTGCCATTGAATATTGCCAGAGCTTCTTGTGGGTCCTAATAATGCACAAAATAACTGTTACTGAACAAATAACACCAATGTTTGGTGCTAGTTTCATTTATAAAAAAGGAATTCAACAATATAGAACAATAATTATTCCTTGATTTAATCAATTCAATTACAGTGATAATTAAGGTACTTATTATTATTAATTCATTGAACAGTCCGAATGATTTATGTATATAAATTTAGCATCTTTGACTTTCATTATTGTAATAATGAAATTCTCACCATACAGATTGAAACCATGCTTTGCTCAAAATAAATTTTGGACAACTTTTGTTATCTGGCGGTGTTTTTCATCAGACTCCTACATAAAGCTCTGAGAACAATCAATTGCAAAGATACATAAAAAATTAGCAAATTAGAAACAATATATGAATACTTTTTCACAAGACTACGTATTCTTGTCATGGTTCTCCTATCTGAAAGGTAATCTATCTATCTATCTATCTATCTATCTATCTATCTATCTATCTATCTATCTATCTATCACCACTATTGCAATATCAAACTTCAAATATGTTTTGCATATTTGGTATGGTATGGTTAAAATTTGGTTAGAATAACTGAGGGGTGCATATTAATATAAATTACTTTCTATATGGCTTAAACACTTAATTCTTGCAGTTTCCTAAAGCCTAATATCGTTTACATGCTTTGTATTTTAATTCTCTAGTACCCATTTTTAATTATTTTTAACGCTCATTATGAATAGGGGATGGCAAGTAGAGGAGAAATGAAGGGCGTGAACTTTAACATTATCTAGAAGATAATGTTTTTAGATATAACACAGCTCCCATTTTATACCATCCTAAGATAACTTAGCTGCAAGGAATGGCTGCCTAGAATGTACATTGATTAAGCAGAATTGAATATGAGGTTACCATAAGCTATCAGACCCAAAACAAATCTGATCCTATATACTATACAGGATACTATACTATATATTTGCTAATTTAATTTCCACACTAAACTAGTTTCCAAACTAGTACAGAACTCAAACAGTAGTACACTGAAACTGATATAGGTAATGTAGAGCAGTGTCTCCCAACCTTGGCAACTTGAAGATATTTGGACTTCAACTCCTAGAATTCGCTGGCTGGGGACTTCTGGGAGTTGAAGTCCAGATATCTTCAAGTTGCCAAGGTTGGGAAACACTGATGTAGAGATCTGTGGAGAAAGGAAGTGCAAATGAAGTCTTCTACATCACATAGTTGAGAGGCATTCAATAGAATTGGCATATACTAGCAGAATAAAATGTCCTTTAAAAAAAATGTTTAGGTATAGGAATAGAATAAGAGGAGCTACATTACAGTATATAGCAGTGATGGCAAACCATTTTTTCCTTGGCTGCCGAAAGACCATAATTCAATGCTTCCATGTGCCATGTTCTCGTGCTCATAAATGCATGACCCTCCCTGCGCTGCCCCATCCCCGTGCATGTGCCCATGGCTCCCCCGCTTTCCCATTTCCTGGCTTCTGGTGGGCCCAGTAGGCTTGTTTTTCGCCCTCCCAGGCTCCAAAGGCTTTCCTGGTGCCTGATTTCCAGTGGGCCCGGTAGGCCCGTTTATTGCTTTCCATGGGCTCCAGCTTGTATGCCAGCAGATATGGTTCCGCATGCCACCTGTGGCACACATGCTATAGGTTCCACATATATATAGAATATATGGCTCCGAATGAAATTTCATTAGAATAGCTAAACTCAGTTTAATATATTTATTTTAGAAGTGCATAAAGCTAGTCAATCTTTAATGGATAGTAATAGAAAATATCTCTAATTTGCACTGATAGATTAATGCATATTTAATAGCAATAGCGCTTTGACTTATATATTGCTTCATACTGCTTTACAGCACTCTCTAAGCAGTTTACAGAGTCAACATATTGCCCCCAGCAATCTGGGTCCTCATTTTATCGACCTCAGAGGATGGAAGACTGAATCAATCTTGAATTTGTCAGGATCGAACTCCTGACAGGGGACACAGTCAGCCTGCAATACTACATTCTAACCACTGTGCCACCCCATTTATAATAGGGTGTTTGAAGTATTTTAATGTTTCTATTCATTAAATATTGACTACCACAAGTTCCCAAAACTTTTATCAAATTATCATAAATAAGGGAGAAAGCACAGCTGATTATTTTTAATGCAGTGATTCTTGTTATAATTTTTTTTTACTGGACCTTATTAAGATGAGAACAGCTTCACATGGATTGATTTATAGTGGAATTCTATGGATTTTTTCTTAGAAGAATTACTGAATTCAATTTGTCTTTCTGTCAAGTGCATATTGTTTTTTCTATCTGTATTTTTTATTTATGTATTGAATTTCTGTTTATTCCAACACTTTTAACTTACAACAATAAAGTTGTAGAAAACATAAAAGGAATATAACTAAAGGGAATATTAAAATTAAGTATTAATATTATGAACAATTGAAAGCTTGGCTGTTCATGCCATTTGTCTAAATTCTAAAGTGTGTGAGTCAAATAAATACATACTTTTCTTGGAGAATATATTCAAGAATCAGTAAATCACACAGGATTCCCATATATTATTATTATTATTATTATTATTATTATTATTATTATTATTATTATCATCCAATAATGGAGCTTCAAAAAATACTGTTCTGCCGATTTGTGAGGTGATTCACAATAGGAGACATGCTACATCAGCAAACCAGGTTTTAAACTGGTTTGCTGCCCCGGGTCTACGGAGAGGGGCGGCATAAAAAATTAATTAATTAATTAATTAATAAACTTTTGGGCTTTAGGAGGCTATACCAGCACCTCTCCATTTTGAGGAAATTGATAACTAGTGGAAATTTCTTTTAGAAGAGTTATTATTGACCTCGGCATCTTGTAGCACCTTGAAGCCTGGCAACCGCTACATTTTGCACCTGTTGCAATTTCTAAACACTTCTCAATGTTTAGCCAGGGGTGGGCTACTGCCCAGATGTGGGGGAACGCAGTGGGATAGCGAAAATGGAGCTCCACCCCAGAGCACCCAATTTGCACTGAAAGATGTTGAAAGAAAATGCATAAGTCACGCCCACAGTGTAGTAGTAAAAAATTTGGTAACCCTTCACTGTGTTTAGCCCCATATGAAACACATTTTAGTAGTCAGTGCAAATTGTGGTCAGGGGTAGATAACCATAAGTGACCAGGGTTTGATTAGAAAGGTTGGTAGTTGTATTTTAATTGCAACTGTGTAAATGTGTTCCTAATCACAGCCATCAAATGTAAATTTAGTGATAATTGTATATGGAGAAAATCCATTCAAAACAGGATTACCTTCAATTTATTAAATTGACTAACTGCAACAATTGAATTAATTAAGTCTATTTACAAATCTTGTTTAGGCCAATGTCCTATTACAGTAGAACCCCGACTTACGAGACTAATTGGTTCCGGAAGGAGGCTCGTAAGTCGGAACGCTCGTATGATGAAACATTGTTTCCCATAGGAAACAATGTAAAGTCAATTAATCCGTGCAACAACAAAAAAAACCGCTGCCGCCTAACGCGGAAGTTAGCGTTCGGCTTCAGGAGACAGCTGCGAAGCGGCGCGCGTGTTTTAAAACGTGGCAGCCGGCCTGGGGGGCTCGGGGGGAAGCCCCCGAGCCCCCCAGGCCGGCTGCCACGTTTTAAAACACCCGCGCCGCTTCGCAGCTGTCTCCTGAAGCCGAACGCGGAAGTTAGCGTTCGGCTTCAGGAGACAGCTGCGAAGCAGCGCATGTGTTTTAAAAGGTTGCAGCTGGCCTGGGGGGCTTGCCAGCACCCCCCCGAGCCCCCCAGGCCGGCTGCAACCTTTTAAAACACGCGGGATACGAGCGCCAAGGAGCTGTCTCCTGAAGCCGAACGCGGAAGTTAGCGTTCGGCTTCAGGAGACAGCTCCTTGGCGCTCGTATCCTGAATGTGAGCTCGGGAGGCGAACAAAAATGTCGCTCCCCTCCCAGCACTTATCTCGAGTAGCTCGTAAGTAGAGCTGCTCGTATGTCGAGGTTCCACTGTAATTTAATTCTTTGTTCCCATGTGCAGCTGATATAGTAACTTAAATTTTCTAAACATGTGTAAATTAAGTGCAAGCTTTGAAAAATACAGCATCAGAATATAGATTTTCAAAAGGTTCTATGTGATTAAGCTTATAATAAGAATCCACTTACTGCAAAAGTTTTTAAAGCTGTGGTTCCCATTCAGAATTTCTAGGCTACAGTCTGAAATGGCATTCTGTGTGAAGTAAAGCCATGTGTTGTCAGACATATGTTTTGTTTGTTGGAAAACATTAATTATTTTTCTTTGCTAATCAATTACAGTGGTACCTCGTGATACGAACCCCTCGTGATACGAACCCGGGGTTCAGAAATTTTTTGCCTCTTCTTACGAACTTTTTTTTGCTTACGAACCCACTGCAGATCGCAAAATGGCACTCCGCTGGGCACCGCCGCTCGGCTGTCACCTTTTAAAACAGCCGGGGGGCTTCTTGGCGTTCTCCCGAACCTGAACGTTTCGGGTTCGGGAGGCCGCCGAGAAGCACCGCCGCCCGTCTGTCACCTTCTGAAACAGCCGGGGGGCTTCTTGGCGTTCTCCCAAACGCCAAACCCAGAAGTTCGAGTTCGGGTTCCGGAGGCCACCGAGAAGCGCCCGGCTGTTTTAGAAGGTTACAGCCGGGTGTCGCCACTCAGCAGAGCGTTGTTTTTGCGATCAGCGGCAGCACTTTTGGCTGATCTGGAGGCTGGAAAGGTCGGACATCAAAGCTCTGCCCATGGAATTCCCTATTGGGATTCCCTACCTCCTTTCCAGCCTCCAGATCGGCCAAAAATGCTGCCACCGATCGCAAAAATGGCGCACGGCTGTCACCTTCTGAAACAGCCGGGTGCTACTCAGCGGCCTCCGGAACCCGAACCCTAACTTCCGGGTTTGGCGTTTGGGAGAACACCGAGAAGCCCCCTGGCTGTTTCAGAAGGTGACAGCCGTGCGCCAGCGCTTCTCAGCGGCCTCCGGAACCCGAACCCGAAAAGTTCGGGTTCGGGAGAACGGCAAGAAGCCCTCCGGCTGTTTTAAAAGGTGACAGCCAGGCGACGGCGCCCAGCGGAGAGCCATTTTGCAATTTTTTTTCTTTTTGCATGCATTAATCACTTTTACATTGTTTCCTATGGAAAACAATGTTTTGTCTTATGAACTTTTCGCCTTACGAACCTACTTCCGGAACCAATTAAGTTCGTAAGACGAGGTATTACTGTATTTTGAAGGACAATTCTGCTGTTCTAGCATGGGCCTTGCTGATTTTGAATGCTTGAATGGAATGCTATTTTATGAAGTTTTTAATATTTCATTTATGTGATTTCCCACTGCATTCCTAAAATGATTCAGTTCGGAAACATTCTGTGATATATAATGAAACATAAGCATGTCTGAGAAATGCCGATATGTATTTTATCCATATGTGTTTTGTCCGTATGTATTTTGTCCGTATGTGTTCACACATACACATAGGTAATTTATGAGGCATAGATGTAGATGTTGATATATAGATTTATTTATTTATTTATTTATTTGTTTGTTTGTTTGTTTGTTTGTTTGTTTATTTATTTAATTTTTATGCCGCCCTTCTCCTTAGACTCAGGGCGGCTTACAACATGTTAGCAATAGCACTTTTTTAACAGGGCTAGGCTATTGCCCCCACAATCCGGGTCCTCATTTTACCCACCTCGGAAGGATGGAAGGCTGAGTCAACCTTGAGTCGGTGATGAGATTTGAACCGCTGACCTTCAGATCTACAAGTCAGCTTCAGTGGGCTGCAGTACAGCACTGTACCTGCTGCGCCACCCCGGCTCATTATAAAATGCTTAGGAGTAGATATTCTTTAACTTGTGCCAAGAGTTAGATAATAAATTGCAGTTTTAAAAGTAGTTGGGCAATCATTTCATGACATTAAAATTATAATATTAAGCTAAATATTATGCTGAAATATGGATAACACTGAATTTTTTAGTCTTGAATTAAATAAAAACATTTTTCCAGTTTGAGCTAGGAAAAAAAACCAGTCATCAGATTTTTTTTGGAAGAATCTGAAGAAAGTTGCAGAAAGTTATATTATCTGACAAAAGGCTAACTGATATAGTATTCTTTTTCTCCTCCTTTTTCTTCCTAATAACATAGTTTTGCCGTTTTAACCTCTGACATAATTTTATAGGGATAGTGTATGGTAATATATTGTTTTCTTTACCTTACAGTATTTCATTTTCTCTTTACTAAATCTCAGATGCAAGAATAAAATGGTAAATTCATGTCTACTAGACATAGTACCATATAAATACACTTTTCCTTATCTTGCGGGGGAGGGGCAGGTGGGATAAGAAGAGAAACTTTCTCATTTGGAATGAATTCTGATTTAAATGAAAATTGTAGCAGTTTCTAAAAATTATATGTACTCTTTACAATCACACTCTCCAATGAGGGTGTGCCTGCATTTGCTTTCTAATTGTAATGTGAAGTTTATCTCGTCTTTATTCTAACCTTGCTGATTTTTAAAAAGGTACTAATAAATTAAATCTGGAGAGTGCTTCAACGCTGATTAAAAATTTCTTGTTTAATATTCATTCCAATCTGCTTGCTTTTTTCCCCCTGTCTTGTCTGTGTCCAGAACCAAACTGTCTTACTAACTGCCCCTTGGGGACCCTAACCCTGCCTGCCTCACTACTGTAAGTCTTTCCTACCTTTGTTTCCAAAAGTCTTTACTTTAAAAAAGAAGAAAAACAGCAACTTTTACTTGATGGAAAAATATAAAATGCAGAAGCAACAGCATTGCTGATATTAGCAAAAAGCAGCATTGGATTTGAAATGGTTAGCAAGCATTTGAGTCCTGGATTGTCATCAAAATAGCTTTTATGGATTAAGATTTAATCTGCTCTAAAATCATACAATCTAAGTGTTTCATCTTAAACCAGATTCATTCCATGAAATATTGTTTTCAGAAATGTTAGATTTAGGGCTCTTCACATAATAATTATATTCAAAGTTCAAGGGAATATGTTTTATCTTTGCTGTTTTATATTTCCAGGATCATTTTTGCATCCACTTGGTGACTTGTAGTTTCAAATTGTCAGCTAATGACAAAATGCTATAATTTACTGTTCGTATGGTAATAATGTAAATTTATCTATAAGATCACAGTCTGTAAAAGTTAGTTCTAGAAGTCAAAAAGCTAGAAGTAAAAAGGCAAGAATCACAGGTTCAGTATATTTAATATTTAAGGACAAAAAAGACATTCGGGTTTCCATTTTATTCATGGGATGAGTTGCTGCATCTTAATTTCATCCGTTTAAAATCTTTCACTATATACAGACTTAACATGTTTATCTTAAGTAGAAAGAAAACAAGACATATAAGAAAAATAGATAACATTATGTCATTGTCTTATTTCATTCTAAGAGTATGCACAAACAAACGGAATCCAAGAGCTATGATTTCTGGGAACTTTTCCAGAGTTCCAATTCACAGAAGAAACCAATCCCAAATGTTTTCTAGTAACGCCAGTTATGTATATTATTAATATATTGAAAGAAGCATAATATACTTGAAAACATAGATTGGGAAGGTAGAATAAATAGCTTACACATGCTTTTTTCACAGTCAATCATATTTTCCTATATTTAAGTCACATCGTTCAGTTGAAAGTACAATGATACCTCATCTTACGAACCCCACATCATACAAAGTTTTCGAGATACGAACCTGGGGTTTAAGATTTTTTTGCCTCTTCTTCTGAACTATTTTCACCTTACGAAACTGCCGCCACCGCTGGGATACCCCGCCTCCGGACTTCCGTTGCCAGCCGAAGCACCCGGATTTTGCGATGCTGCAGGGGAATCCCAGCAGGGGAATCCCACCAGCGCGAAAATGGGCGCTTCGGCTGGCAACGGAAGTCCAGAGGTGGACTTTCCCATGGAGGGGAGCCTCAGGGGAACCCCACCAGCACAAAAACGGGCGCTTCGGCTGGCAAAAGGGGTGAATTTTGGGCTTCCACGCATTAATCGCTTTTCCATTGATTCCTATGGGAAACATTGTTTCGTCTTAACGAACTTTTCACCTTACAAACCTCATCCTGGAACCAATTAAGTTTGTAAGACAAGGTATCACTGTATGTCTAATTAAGAGCGTGAAGGCTACTTATGACATATCTAAAGTAAACAGAAGCCACAAAAAAACTCTTCAAATTACAGACCAGTATGCCTGTCATTTCGCCCTGAAGTTTCATTGTGTTGTCTCATAGCAGAGTGGAAAAAGTGTTCTTGGGAGGTATGAGAGAAGAATCAAAGAGTGTACATTCCCAGTAGAGTCATTTAAAGGTGAAAGTCCTCCCAGCTGCCCAGTTAAAGTAGTAAGCACCTAGTCCTAGACCATAGGTGTCAAATTCGTGGTGTTATGTTGCCGTCATATGATGTTTTGTGACATTTTTCTCCTTTGCGGAGGTGGGATGGGCATGACCTATACGTGAAGCATGACTCCTATACTGGCAGCAGATGACTTTAGTAACAACAGGGAAGGAATTAATTCATACTGCATAGGAAAGAGGACTTCTGTACTTTTATCAATAAACATGGATAGAAAATATTAAATGAGTGCTAAATCATGAGCCTCTCAGGTCAAATCATCATCCAGCCTATAATATTACAGATAACCAATTTCATAATCCGACCACTGATGCAGAAGAAGAAGAGGCTGTTGAATTTTATGATCCAATTCAATTTGAAATAAGCATAACACAGAAGCAAGATGCCCTCCTTATGATTAAAGACTGAATGCCAAAATTGAAAATATTAAAGGAGAAAATTTAATTGTATGGCTTAGGGAACCTAAATGAAGGAGGAGGAGAATGTACTGATTTATTCCAATCTAATGTGCACAATATAATTAATAACCACCAATACAGGTTAGAGACCTACATGGAAAAGGAGATGCCAAAAGCTAGCTTTAGAAAATGCTTAGGAAAACAAGACATTATTGCTGAGATATATTGGATAATTGAGAAAGCCAAGAATATCCAAAAGAAGGCAGTACTGTATGTGCTTCATTCATTATACAAAGGCCTTGTGTTGATCACATCAAGCTATGGATTACAGTGTTCCCTTGATTTTCGCGGGGGTTACGTTCCAAGACTGCCCGTGAAAGTCGAATTTCCGCGAAATAGCGGTGCGGAACTAAAAACACCATTTTTGGCTATGGACAGCCAAAAACTACCCCCACGCACGCTTTTTCAAGGAGCCGGGCTTGAAATTAGGGCGGGGAGCGACAAAAGTGCGGAGGCTGGCAAAGATTGCTTTGAATGTCGGCTGCCCCCGCCCCCCCCAGCGCCTCCGGCCCCTCGCCGCTACCGCCCACCCGCCCGATCCACCCCTCTCACCGGCTTTCTTGGGACACGGGTCCTCCTGCAGCAGCGCTGGCGGCTACGGCTTCTCATCCTCTTCATTCGGCCGGTAGCCGCTCTGAGCGCTTTGAGAATGCCCGCCCCGCCCCCCTCACAATCCCTTAGCTGAGAGCGCTTTCGTCCCAGCTATCAGCGAGGGGGCTGCAGGAGAGGTGGGGCAGGCGTTCTCAAAGCGCTCAGAGCGGCTACCGGCCGAATGAAGAGGATGAGAAGCCGTAGCCGCCAGCGCTGCTGCAGGAGGACCCGTGTCCCAAGAAAGCCGGTGAGAGGGGTGGATCGGGCGGGCGGGCGGTAGCAGCAAGGGGGCCGGAGGCGCTGGGTGGGCGGGGGTAGCCGACATTCAAAGCAATCTTTGCCGGCCTCACAGAGAGGGGGAGAGAGAGGGAGAAAGAGAGAGAGAGAAAGAGGGGGGAGAGTGGAAGGTAGAGAAAGAGAGAAAAATTATAGAAACAGGGAGAAAAAAAGAGAAATGAGAAAATGATTGAAGCAGAGAATGACAGGAAAGAAAGAGAAAGAGAGAGAGAAGTGACTCTTGGTGATGACATATGACGTCATCAGGTGGGAAAAACCGTGGTATAGAAAAAAAAACCGCAGAGTATTTTTTAATTAATATTTTTTGAAAAACCGTGGTATAGCCGTTTCGCGAAGTTTGAACCCGCGAAAATCGAGGGATCACTGTATACTGTTTTAAAAAAGTAATTCTAGAACAGCTCATGTCCTCATGTGAAATTTATAGACACTCCTAAACCATAGTACAGACAGAAAATGGCAAAATATATTGGCTTCTGATTGATATATAAGTGAGACAAAGTTATATACCGGTATTTGCTCCTTACTTATTCAGTTTATATGTTGGGAAATCAGACTGGAAGATTAGCATGTTTTAAAAACTGGAGGAAGAAACATCAATAACCTGAACTATGCTACTGGCCCTATTCTAAAGCCTGAAAATGCAAGGGATCTGCCAGCCCTAGTACTAAAGGTCAGGAAACACAATTAAAGAATACCAACAGCCATCCCTAAAATTGACAAGAAAGGCATTGAACGGGTAGATAGCCTCTGAGAATCAGTTTTGGCTAGTGAGAGCCAGTTTGGCATAGTGGTTAAAGCAATGGGCTAGAAATCAGAGTGTGAGTTCTAGTTGTGTCTTAGGTGCAAAATCAGCTGGGTAATGTTGGGCCAGTAATACCCTCTCAGCCTGGAATGAAGGCATTGGCAAACCCTTTCTGAAATCTGAAAACTACAGTGACTAGCCCAGGCAATTACCAGTCAAAAGCACCTCCACCCACCCCAAGATAATTTCAGCATTTTAGAATCAATTATCAAGAGTAAAGGAACAAGCATTCAGGAAATAAGCCGCAGAATAGTACTTGATAGAGCAATCATGAATGCGTAGGTGGCTGTATTCTTATCTTCCTTGTTTCTTGAAAAGCTTTTAAAACAAAAAGTTTATAGATTTGTTTTTTAAAGAAATCCTAGCTGAATTACATTCATGTTTTAAATAGCTTTAAATGCTGGAGAGATCTTGAAGAGTAACCATTTAGACTGATTACTATATATTTAGCTCTTGTTGAAAGCTTGATTCGCCAACACCAGCAGTTCAGGGAAATATAGCCTACATGTGAGAATTATATACTATCTTCTCATTTTCATTTAGAATGTGTTTAAATTTTATTTTTGTCTGTAAAACCACCTGATCCTTGCAATAGTTTAAACACAGCAGAATAAGTACAATTTTTTCTTTGTTCATTTCATAACATCTTCTGTTTCCATATGCTCTTTCTCCTGTGTGCTATTCTGTATGGAACTGCATGAAGATGCCGAATTTTCATGGACTTCTCTTTGAATAAACAAGTTAGAATAGTATTTGGTCTCTTTCAAAGCACCTCATCACGTACCATTTCCTATAATCTGTATTCCTTCTTTGTTCCATATTTGTACCATAGTAGAAAAAATACATCACTTTATTTAACGTGTTTTTGACACTTGCCATCCTATAATCCTACCTGTGTGTTAAAAGAGTCCATTTTACATGTTGCTGGGTACATTTTTTCTTTTACATTTTTATCATGTCACTCTCACCTGCAAAAGAACTAGAACTTTGTGAACACACCTATTTATCTCAGCAAATCCAACACTTTTTTCCTTTTAGGAAAAAGCTCAAGGGCTTCTGAAATTCTGCTTTTATAATTTTACACCTCTGAACTTTATTTTACATCGTAGCACACTGTGAAAAATGGTCTGTTCTGTGTGAAAACTCAATCCTTGTTAAAAATCATTATCGGCTCTGAAATATAAATAAACTGCTACTGTAAAATATTACATCTTTCAAACAAAAGTAGGTCTTGATATTGTGCTAATATAAGCTAATATAATTTAATAATTAAATAACCTTCCATTACATTTAATTTTCCAGTTTTCCTCTTTAATATACTCATGTTGCAGAGCAAATTTATACAACTGCAGAATCCAACTTGAAACACTCTGGAGCTGTTTAATTAAAAATTCTAAATGAGGCACCAAATTTATATCTACAGTGTTATTTAATTGTACTGTCTCCAATTTTTAAAATGAAAAATAATCAAGAGTTCTGGAAGCAATAAGGAAGATGTTGATTTTCCATAAATACAAAATATCTAAGATTGTCTTTAACTGAAACTGTACATAAAATGAAATTTGGGTTGACAGAATTAAAGTTACCGATATGAAAGCAACATGGTTATTCTGTTAGTACCCTGTTTCCCCGAAAATAAAACGTACCCCGAAAGTAAGGCATGTCAGAGGTTTTGCAGAATTTGCTAATATAAGACACCCCCCAAAAAATAAGGCGTAGTCAAGTTTACATACGGTACGGTGGAAAAACATGCGGTACCATTCAAAGCTGTTCATAGCGGTACCGTAATAATGTGGCATCCCCTGCTGGCCCCTTCTATCGCTTTGTACCATCCAGTACAGCAGACACAGTCTGCTGCTGTCTCACTGCCATTACAGTCTCCACTACAGTGCATAGACTGTAGTTCCTCTGGTGGCCATAAGGTGCAATAACGGGAGTTTAGTTTAGTTTATTTGGATTTGTATGCCGCCCCTCTCTGAAGACTCGGGGCGGCTAACAACAATAAAAAACAATGTAACAAATCTAATATTAAAAAGTAATCTAAAAAACCTCAATTTAAGAGACCAATCATACCAACAAACATACCATGTATAAATTCTATAAGCCTAGGGAAAAGGGAGAAAAAATTTTCAATTCCCCCATGCCTGACAACAGAGGTGGGTTTTAAGGAGCTTGCGAAAGGCAAGGTGGGGGCAACTCTGATATCTGGGGGGAGCTGGTTCCAGAGAGTCGGGGCCGCCACAGAGAAGGCTCTTCTCCTGGGTCCCGCCAAATGACATTGTTTAGTCGACGGGACCCGGAGAAGGCCAACTCTGTAGGACCTAACTGGTCGCTGGGATTCGTGCGGCAGGAGGCGGTCCCGGAGATATTCGGGATGAAGGGCTTTATAGGCCATAACCAACACTTTGAATTGTGACCGGAAACTGATCGGCAACCAATGCAGACTGCGGAGTGTTGGAGTAACATGGGCATGCTTTGGGAAGCCCATGATTGCTCTCGCAGCTGCATTCTGCACGATCTGAAGTTTCCGAACACTTTTCAAAGGTAGCCCCATGTAGGGAGTATACTGTTGTACCATATAAGTGCATCGTTTGTGTGTGTGGGCGCCATACTGACAGGTACCGTACCGTAATCAGTGTACCGTACGGTACACTTTCTTTGGGGGTGTCAGCATTTCTGCCTGTGAATTTGTCTTATTTGAGAATTATAAGGCACCCCCAAAAATAAGACGTAGCACAACTTTTGGAGCAAAAATTAATATAAGACAGTGTCTTATTTTGGGGGAAACACGGTAGTATGTGTTGATCAGCAGCAGTTTATTTAAGAGTGTTTTAAATTAGTGGTGATGATTTGTGATACAGGCAGTCCTCAATTTATGACCACAATTGAGCCCAAAATTTATGTTGCTAAGGGCCACATTTGTTCAGTTAGTTATGCCCCATTTTACTGTTTTTCTTACCACATTTGTTAATTGAGTCACTGCAGTTGTTAAATTAGTAATATGGTTGTTAAGGGAATCTGGTTTTCCCACTGACGTTGCTTGTCAGAAGGTTGCAAAAAATGATCACATGACACCAGGACACTAACCGTCATAAATGTGAGACAGTTGTCAAGCATCCGAATACAAATCATGTGACTATGGGGATGTTGCAAGGGTCAGGTGCGCAAGTCGCTTTTTTCAGTGCCATTGTAACTTTGAATGGTCACTAAATGAACTGCTGTAAGTCAAGGACTACCTGTATATCAGAGCTTGTTGCTCTTTGGCTCAAATTTAACATACTAAGAGTTTTTACATTCTGTCTGTTTTTCAACTAAATATTATGTTTTAATTTGAAGGCTGTAATTCTTAAATAGCCTAACTCATGGCCAACAGTACAGAATTGCTTACGGATGCTGGGATGAGGTTTTACATAAAATAAACCATCTGATTATCTATTTTAGCTACATTTTGTATCTTAGATAGATTTCATAACAATGATGATAAATATGAAGGAGTCTGTGTGTATGTGTGTGTGTACATCATTTTCCAGGATATTTATTTGTTTATTTATTAAATTTATGTGCCATCCATCTCATTATAGACCATTCTGGGGAGCTTACATACATTAAAACTAGTACACATTAAAATAATAAAAAAATAAAAACAAATAAAAAGCCTTAAAAGATGAGGAAAGATGAGGAAAGAGGGAAAGAGTAGAGAGTGGGATCTTTCCTAATCAAATAGCCATCTCCAGAATGGTTCCCCAGGCCAATTGATGGAGTAAAGTCTTCAGGCCATTACCGAAGATGAAACGACTGGGTGTGGATCTCATCTTAGGGGCTATGATGTTCCAAAGGAGAGGAGACGTGGCAGAAAAAGCTCTTCCCCTGGACCCTGTCAACCCGAACATCCTTGAGTGATAGGGTTCACAGCATGCCATCAGGTTCTTCAAATAACCTGGACCTATGCAGCGGTAGCTGGAATGGTAAATTGCGCTCGCTGCCACGGCTCATAAGTGCTTGCAGGGCCAGCGCGATTTGCTTCTGCACCTGTGCAGGTAGCAAAATCATGCACGGAGCTGCAGGTGCCCCTGTGTTTTGGCATGCATGGAAGCAAAAAACCTCACCAAAACACAGGTGAACCTGCAACTCCGTGCGCGATTTTGCTACCTCCATAGGTGCAGAAGCAAAATCGTGCTGACCCCGCAAGCACTTACGAGCCACAGCGGCAACCACAATTTAGCATTCTGGCTAGTAGCCCACTGCTGGACCTATGCCATGAAGAGTTTTAAAGGTGCTAATCAACACTTTAAATTGCACTTGGAAGCAAACCACCTTCTAAATGTGTGTGTGTGTGTGTGTGTTTGCATGTGTGTATTGACCCAAATTTGAATAGCAATTTGTGTTCTTTTTGGGGGAATGGGGATTGCAAATTTAGAGGTTGCCCTCAACTGGCTAGAAAATTTATAAGAAAGCATAATTGGTGACACCCTTACATCTTTTACAGCTATGACACTGTTCTTCAATTTTGTGGGAAGGATTGAATTTTACCATTATCTTGTTTTGTTTATTTATGTGGTTATAGAATGTGAATGAATGATTATCAGATCGTTTAAGTAAAGGTAAGCTACATTTCTCTAGAACAGGGGTGGGCAATTAATTTTGCTAGGGGGCCGCATGAGAAATTGGGATGGTTTTAGAGGGCCGGACTAATATAATTAACTCAGTTCTACCCAATACTGTATATTATTGGGTAGAACTGAGTTAATTATATTATAATTATAAATTATAATTATATATTATATATGTATTTATACATTATATTATATTATATATTTCTCCTTCCTTCCTCTATTTCTCCTTCCTTCCTTTCTTCCTTCCTCCGTCTTTTTTCCTTCCTTCCTTCCTTCCTTCCTTCCTTCCTCCTTCCCTCCATTTCTCCTTCCTTCCTCCATCCCTCATTTCTCCTTCCTAGTTGGACCAGCCTCTGCGAGCCGGTCACAAATTGTGGGCGGCCCACATGCGGCCCCCAAGCCGCCACTTGCCCAGGTCTGCTCTAGAATTGCTGACGTACAATCCCAGCATTTTATTTACATTATTCTTGTTAACTGGACTGTTGAGAGCTGAAAAGTATGAGAATTTAAAGGATTATAGATTGCTTTACTACGTACCACTCTTTCATTCATTCATTTTATTGTGTAAGTAGGCCAGACCGAACATTTCAAAATAATATGCAAATATGCTTTTTTTCAAGTTATATATGTACATATTTAAATATTGTCTTCCTCTATTGTGCAATGTACGAAGTAGTAAATTTGTTCTTTTTCATTTTCCTCACAATAAAGGAACTACCTTGTTCTGCACTAGCTCCATCCTTAGAATCCTGCTTCTCCAGACCTGAAAGACCAGCAAATCAGCGCCCACCTTCCCGTTGGGCTTTACATTCTCCTACTGCCTCACTACAAAAAGACTATATAAACCAGGAACTGCTATTAGGGAATTCAAACCAATCACACAAACCTGCATGAATTATCACTGAATAATTGACTCTCTTTTGTATGATGGATCCATTAATCATGGCCAGTCTCTATCAGTGAGAAGAAACCAGTGTTCAAAGAATGTTCTAGAATGCAGCTTCTTAGTATACAACTAGAGAAACCCGTGATGTTTCTAGAATGAAACAGCTAACGTGCCTGTTAATAACTTATTTTTTCATAGCTCAGAAAACTATTTTTGCCGCCATCTTTTCTACACACAGTATATTAACTAAAAGAGTCTAAAAATTATACAGATAAAGGTAAGATTTTAAAATAAATAAATTTCATTTTCAAAGAGACGGTGATTCTGTTCTCTCTCTCTTGCTCTCTAACTGCTGACTGCCTTGTAATACGTTTGCACTGTTGAGATTTAGGTTATTGGGCTATTTTTCTGCCTCCTTGGTTTAATATCAGATTTCTTAATTTTATTCATTTTGGTTTCATTTAAAAAAAAAAAGAAATTTCATAAAGGTGCTTTAGCACGACTGAAGCAGTAAATGTTGTTAGTGAAGGAAACCCTTGAACTGGTTGACTAAAATTATCTTAAATTAGAAGGGAATATAGAGAATATGAAACGCTTAGAAAAGGGAGGAGGAAGACTGGAAGTGAGCTGTACAGAAAACATACACTCAAGATCTGCATGTCTCTAGATTGTTAGCACTTTAGTGCATGTACACAATGCTTCAGTACTCTCACTGTCTAGATCTCAATCTCTTTCACTGTTATATGATTGTGAATTTATATGTACTGTACTTTTAATGTCGGTATCCTTGCATTGATTGTACAAAAGGGTTTTTAAATGGCTGTCAAATAGTTCAACTGAATATGTACTGTGTCTATTAAGAAATTCCCTTCTTTGGGAAAAGCACTGAGAACTCTGGGCATACTAAACTGTAACTGGTCTTGTTTTAAGAGTCTCTTGAGACCATGTGGTGTGGAAATAAACTCCTCAGCATTTACAGATCCTTGGAGTTTCTTGAATTTTGTTATAATGATGCACATTTGCAGCAGAGGTGGAGTAACGACACGGATACAGAGAGCTGGATTTAAAATGGGTCATCTTTATTAATTAAAATTTGCATAATTTATTCATTAAATTAGCATACATTTAATTAAACTCTAACAAGGACCCGCAAGGTCAAACAATTGCTTCCGGGGCGGAAAATGACATCAGAAAAACCTCCGGGGCAACTTATGGGCGTAGCTCCATGCTGATCCAGGTGAAGGGCCCCGCCCTCACCTGGATCTCAGCCATGCACCTGCATGTGGAAGGTCTCGCCGTCTAACCCCTGCAAGGGGATAGAGATGGGCGGGAGCCAAGGACGGGTTCCCCCCAATTGGTCAGATCGAGCTAAAGGCACCATGACCTTTGGAAAGAACCTGTCAATCATCCCCAAAGATGCCCAACGGAGAACACGCAGTTGCTAAACACCACCCAATTTTCCGCCCCTAACCTGCCTGCCCAAATGACCAAAGGTAAGCCAATTAGACTAATCGGGGGGGGGCAAGCACCCCCTAACCGCCATCCATCACCACAGTGTGGAATAGACAAAAAACGGTCACAGAAAATGCTGGGACCGCCAAAAATTCCTATTCGGCCCCCTAAGGGCGACCCACAGTGGCACACTGAAAGATAGGGAGGGCGGGCGGGTGTTCGCTGCTCGTCGTCAGGGGCGAAAAGGAAGCCCCGAACCTGCACAGCCTCTTATATAGGGCTGGCAGGCTCCGCCCCTGATGACATCATCGGCTAAAGCCAATGACCAGAAAATGGCCGGGATCTCGCAAAATCTCACGAGATTCTGGCCTTCAAGATGGCGGCTGCGCCGAGGGCCGTGTCTCCCTGGCCCTGCGGCAAATCCAGGCCGGGGTTGACTCACCGGCCACGTAATTCAAGCAAATCATCAGGTTTTCTCAAGACAACAGAAAGAAATACAAAATACAAACAATGCCATTAATAGTGTGCATGTAAAAGACAATTATTAGTTATTAGGATGACACATGTTTTTCTTCATATTTCTTTTGATAATTATTGTGTATACATGAGTAGCATTTGATAATGGGAACGTGTTAATCATATCCATCAAATAGTATAAATTAAAAGTCAACTTTAAAACAGATTTGGATCTTTTCACACATCTGTTGTAAGAAATAACATGAGCGAAGAAACTTGGTGAGTAAATTCTGTTGGCACTTTTGATATCGTTAACACATAGAAACTAAGAATGACAGTGTTTTTTTTAAATTACAAGAACATTCACCCTGCTAGCTTGGCAGTCAAGACTGCAAAGCAGATTGGAACCATATGATATTGGAACTATTTTTTCCACTCTCCCTAATGCCATATTCTCACATTAGCATCCCCAATGTTGGCCCTCATCCCTGACTGCCCTTTTGATGCTGCCGTAGCTCAGTCTGGTATGTTGAATATATAAAGAAAAAGGTGAAAGAATAGTAGGAAATGTGATTTCATAAAGTCAAAACTGAGCAAAAATATACGGTAACCTCTAGATATGTTTCATTTATTTACATAGACACATAAATACCCATACAGTTGTACATATGTAGAAGTGGGAGATGGGTATTTGGGTCTCTCAGAAAGCTGTGGAAGTTTTAGAATAATCTTACAATGCCTGAATTGCAAACAATTAAAGATGGCAACAACATTTATTCATTTTCCTGTTGTCCTCTAGAAAGGTATGGTAAGCCACTAGAGATGGGCAGAAAAGTTGTCTAAAATTGTTTGTATAGAAATATTTCACAAGAAGTGTTCTCCACTGCTCTGCTCGCAACAGAATTCCTTGTGCCACCAGACTTGAAATTTTGGGCTCAGATAGCTTAGAGCTACGTCGCCTTCGTTCTAATCTAAATTTAGTTCATAAAAGCATCTGCCACAATGTCCTACCTGTCAATGATTTCTTCAGCTCCAACCACAACAATACACGAGCGGACAATAGATTCAAACTCAATGTAAACCATTCAAAACTTGACTGCAGAAAATACGACTTCAGCAACAGAGTGATCAATGACTGCAATGCACTACCTGACTCCGTGGTTTCTTCCCCAAACCCCAAAACCTCACCCTATTCCTAAGAGATTTGTAAGGGCAGGCATAAGTGCACCAACCTCGTCATTAAATGAGGGAAATTCTGGTCTCAATTGGCATCAAAGTTCAAGGATTACTTGTACGCTCCATATGGAAGACAAACAGTAAATATAATACAGTGGTCCCTCGATTTTCGCGGGTTTGAACTTCGTGGAACGGCTATACCACGGTTTTTCAAAAATATTAATTAAATACTTTGCGGGTTTTTTCCCTATACCATGGTTTTTCCCAACCAATGATGTCATACGTCATCGCCAAACTTTCGTCCACCTTTAATAAATATTTTTTTTAATAAACTTTAATAAATAATCATGGTGAGTAATAATCTAAATGGTTGCTAAGGGAATGAGAAATTGCAGTTTAGGGGTTTAAAGTGTTAAGGGAAGGCTTGTGATACTGTTCATAGCCAAAAATAGTGTATTTACTTCCGCATCTCTACTTCGCAGAAATTCGACTTTCGTGGGCGGTCTCGGAACGCATCCCCTGCGAAAATCAAGGGAACACTGTAGTACACTAGTAATCAGAAGCAAGAGACAAGAGATACTGTGCACTATTAGCCTCTGTTTTCAGGCTTTTAACATTTGAAGAAGCAGATATTCCAGAATAAACAATACGAACATGGATCCCTAAAAGCCGGGTTCAGTCCTGGATTAATCATTTAATAGAATATGTACATTTATTACTTATTGAGTCTTAATGTTAAGTCAGGTAATGGAAGGGCTCAGAGGTACAATTCTTGAGCTGTATTTTAGGACATTACATGCTTCAGTCAGGCCCCGGCCAGACACAATGCAATACTGTAATGCTCTAAAACGCATACCAATTAAACCCATTGGTTGATGAAGTGTGTTATTTACTAAGAGCATAAAACTGGAATATTACACAACAGCTTCCCCAAAAATAAATCCACCAGTAATTAAATGTTCATTTGAGATAAATGAGAGTGTAGCAAAGAACAGCACAATGCATCGCCAAAGATGTTGAAGACCTAGCAAAGCTAAAAACAGAGACGCTTAGACAGTATTCTCATCCATACTCGCAGCACATGAAGCAGGCTGGAGTTTGCATCTTCACTTAGTGGGATGAACGAGTGGGCTGAATGAGGCTTGAATCTTTTGAGATCCAACTTAATTTAGCTGGTCCAGTTCTCCCCGTACCCCCGATTTCATGCACAGGGTATTTTTTCAATCAGCCTCTTTGAGAATGAAAGAGCTGCCTATCAGATGGAAACATGGAGATATCTTCTCCAAGTCAGCTGTCAGCAAAAAGACCAAACAGAGCTCTAAAATATTTATTTATTTATTATTTGTATTTATATGCCACTCACTCCAAAAAGGACTCAGAGCAGCTAAAAATAATCATAAATATAACAACAATAAAACTATAACAATAAAACCAGCAATACAATAAAAACAATATCCTACAAAGCCGCCGCCGCCTATTCCCCCCCCCGTGCACTAACATGTTGAAGGCGTGCAAAGCTATGATGTCCCAGATCGCAGGAGGGGAGCTCTTCCTCGGTCAGACAACAGCGAGGCCCTCCCGAGGCTTGCCCACTGCCCGGGCCCCACGCTGGGGGCTGCCCCTTGGAGCTGGGGGCGATGGACCTAGCCTCGGCTTACTTGGCCCCAGTGTGGCCGAAGCGCGGGGCGGAGTTGGCGGCTGCTGCTGCTGCTGCTCTGGGCCTGTCCCCAAGCTGAGCTTCCTTCGGCTTCCTTGGAAGCAGCAGGTGAGCTTTGCAGGTGAGCTTTGTTGTAGGGCAGGGAAAAAAAGAAAGAGAGAAAAAATAGAGAAAGGAAGAGAGAGAGAAATAGAAAGGAAAGGGGGAAGAGAAAGAGGAAAAGAGTGAGAGGGAAGGAGGGAGAGAGAAAGAAGAGAGGGGGAAAGGGAGGGAGGAAGAGAAAGAAACAAAAAAGAGAGGAAGGAAAAGAGAAAGAAAGGAAAGAAAAAGAATGGGAGTAAGGAAGAGGGAAAGAGAAAGAAAATAAAATCATCAATTTAAAATATATTTATTTATTTATAAGGGAGGGCAGGAGAGAAGGAAGAGAGAGAAAGGGGGGAGAAAAATAGGGAGAGAGACATAGAAAGGGAGAGAGAGAAGGGAGTGAAAGGAAGAGGAGAGATAGAAAGGGAGAGAGAGAGAAAGAAAGCAAGAGAGAAAGAGGGACAGAGAGAGAGGGAAAGAGAAAGAAAAATGAGAAAATGATGGAGAGAGAGGAAAATGAAACAAAGGAGAGGGAAGAGAGAAGTGGAGAGGAAGGAGGGAGGGAAGGAAGGAAGGAGAAATGGAGCGAGTTTGTTGATTTAAGTTTTAATTTACTTGTTAATCAAGAAGTATAATTTACTTAATTACTTAATTACTTCTTTATTTTAAATATTGTATTTGTTCCCATTTTGTTTTTTACTTTAAATAAGGTATGTGCAGTGTGCATAGGGATTTGTTCACATGTTTTTTTTATAGTCCAACAGTCTGCGTCACCTAATTATAAAAAGTAAATGTGAAATGTATTCCTGCAACTGTTCCACGAGATATAAAGAGTTCTATTCCAAATTGATTCTGCAGTAATATTCAACAGAAGTAGTGATTTTTTCCCCTCTGCCTGTCCTTTGCTGCTAAAAAATTGGTAGATTTTTTTCCCTCCAACTGAAATAGAGAAATGAGAAAACCGATTAGCGCCACCCAAAAGAGAGAGAAAATGCAGCCTAAAGGATGTCTGAATATTCATGACCCATCTCTCTCCCTATTTTTAAGAAAGAACAGAGGCAGACTTTACAACATACAGAGCTGGTTAATGACTGAGAAGTGAGGTTCTCTAGAATCACTGAACACAGCTGAGCCCTCAGATTAATTGTCAGTCATCCTGAAATAGTAAAATGCGATAAGATAAGCAGCTTGTCTAGTCAGTCAAAGAAACTGCAGGAGCTACTGACAGTAATTGGAGGAACTACTGAGTCAAGAGGCAGACTGACCAGAAGGAGCAAGAAAAGAAAAGAAAAGGTCAAATATGAAAGCTTCTGTCATGATCTGAAATTAACATTAATTCAATGTTAGGTTCCCTGTTACCAGGTTAACAAACTTGACAACAGCAAAGGTATTGGCCATAGAAAAGTCCTGAGGTGTTAAATAGCTTTCTTTCTTGATGCTGGACAGCTATATTTCTCTATTATGAACAATTTTAATCTGAAATATTATTAAGCTTGAAAGACATTTACGGTGTAATCTTGCGTGGAACTTCTCAAAGCTAATTCTGCTGAATTTAGTGGCACTTATTCCCCTCTAAATATAAAATCCAGTTATAAGGTATAATCCAGGAGTGAAATGCTCCTGGTGCCTGTCGCTCCTCGGAGAGCCGGTTGTGAAGGTAGTGTGAGGCTCTGTCCGCTTGCTCAGATGCTGCCATTTGGATTCATTCATTCATTCATTCATTCATTCATTTATTGGATTTGTATGCTGCCCCTTTCCGTAGACTCGTAGACAGAATGCTTTGCGCATGCGCAGAGAATAAAAGAACCCAGATGGTGTGTCTGGGCAAATAGGCAGAGCATTGCGCTGCCTTCGCGACCAGCTCTCTGATGACTGGTAGGCACCAGCAAACCAGGAGCATTTCATCCCTGGTATAATCTAAAATACAGATGGTAAACTGAATACAGTGGTACCTCTACTTACGAACGTAATTCGTTCCGTGACCAGTTTGTAAGACAACGCAATTTTTCCCAATGTAAAAGCAAATAATGTGTGCAATTGGGGAAACTACAGGAAGGGTGGAGGCCTTGCTTCCTCCTAGGAGATTCCTAGAGAGGCCCCACAGAGGCTTCTCCCCACCTTTTCTGGCCCTGTTGCCTCCCAGGAGATTCCTAGAGAGGCCCCACAGAGGCCTCTCCCCGCCTTTTCCAGCCTGTTTCCTCCCAAGAAATTCCTAGAGAGGCCCCACAGAGGCTTCTCCCCACCTTTTCTGGCCCTGTTGCCTCCCAGGAGATTCCTAGAGAGGCCCCACAGAGGCTTCACCCCACCTTTTCCGATCCTGTTTCCTCCCAGGAGATTCATAGAGAGGCCCCACGGAGGTTTCTCCTTGGCTTTTCTGGTTACAGTTTCAGAGGCTCGGGTTTGTAAGTGGAAAATAATTCTTGAGAAGAGGCAAAAAAATCTTGAACACCCAGTTCTTATCTAGAAAAATTCGTAAGTAGAGGTATCACTGTAGTGCCAAACTGTAACTCTAGTCAGCCTAATCAAAGATGAGGGATGATGGGAAATCCATTTCAGTCCCATTGGGAGCTTCTCAAGGTCCCATCCCCAAAACACCAAGTATAAAGGCACCATGACAGTGTATGTGTCATAATGAAAATCACACAAATATCATGAATTATATCATTTGAATTAGTTGCACTGTAATACAAATGAGTGTAATTTGTGCAATGATCTCCTACAATGTCCCTTGCTCCCCATTGCGGATGCCCAAATTCCTACGCTATCCTAAATAAGGCGATGTCTGCTTTTTAAATAAATTGAGTCTCTTGGTACTATTGCATTAATTATTTACACTAGGCCTTCTTAGTCCAACCACTCAGGAATGTATTGGAATTTCTAGGCATTTCCACAAGAAATATTAATGCTAATTAATTAATAATTAGTGCCAGGTTGAATATTAATGCTGGAGGGTGCCAGGTTAAGTTCAACCAATATGTTAAAGAATTAAGCAAAGAGTTATTATTTATATGAATACACTGCTGAAGCGGGGCATATTCATCTCCACTTTGGTAATAGCGGTCTAATGAATTCCTGCCTATGTATTTATAATTTCCAGGGTTTTCATAGGTAGAAACCTTCAAATGTGGAAACAAAATATGTGCCTATTGTTTTCTACCTGATTTAGGGCTGAAAGAAGAGACCCGGAAATGAGGCAGCCAGCACACAGGGGACCCAGTTAACCCCAGATGAAAATGCAATTCTATATATGCATCAGCATTATTTTCAAAACCTTGATGTGAATAACTGGTGGTTATCAGGTCAAAGATACCAGACTGTAATAGGAAAATAATGTTTCATGATTTCTGAAGGATTAAACCTGAGGTCACAGGAACACAATTTACACCAACTGAGGTTTTCCAACCTAAGGGCTCAGCATTAATCGTCCAGCCATTTAGTAGCTTATCTTTTAAGTGAAATATAATTAGAGCATCTTTCTAAAACTGCTAAATTATTTAGAATCCTTTCTTGGAAAAGTCCAGACAAGGGAGTATAGCAAATAAAGTTTCTAAGTGTTCTGTCTGGGTGCCCCCAGACTTCAACACCAACTGGAAAAAGCAGCCAGACACGCTGGTAAAAGCAAAAGCACTTTATAGTTTGAAAAATAAACACAGAGAAAAACCTGTTCTTCCCAACAGGCAGGCTATGAGACTTCACAGCAGAGTCCTGACGGCCAGACAATACAGCAGACGTCTTGCTGGCACACCCACCACTGTAGAGAATAAGACCCACACCTTTTTCCCCCAAGGTTTCAGTATTCAAAGTCACAAACCAGAATTCCAAGACGCCAAAGATCACAGCCAGGTCCCAGGACTCCCAAAGATAATACTCCACAAGCCAGGAAGGGTGGGTCTGCCTTTTCAGCCTTTCCAGAGAGCACCACACCCAAACCCAGCTGTTGCCTCTTTAGTGCTGAAAGTACCTGGCTAATTGTCCCCTTCGTTGTGTTGCTCTTCTCTGCCGGAGATCGATGATTGCTTGTGCATTTTCATCTAAGGAATCCAGGCTGCTTGCTGGGGAGAGCTCCCCCTCGGGGGACTCTGGCTGTCCTCCCTCTCCCTCAGCCTGAGATTCCTCCTCCCCGTCTGCCTGAACCTCCTGTTCCTCATCCTCCCCCTCTGAGCAGGAAGCGGGCAGAGGATCAGCCGTTCCCTGAGGGGCCACAGACGGAATCACAACACTAAGCAAATACCTAAAAGATTTTTTTTTTTTTAAAGACAAAGATAAAATCAATCTCCTGTGCTGATTGAATTAAATGACTGCTATTTAAAAAAAAACATTCAGAGAATCCTCAGGGAAGAATTTAAAATATAAATTAATTTTGTTTGCAAATCACAAACAGTCTACTTCATATTTTGGATTGGTGTTTTACTTACAAACCGTTGCATGAAAGATCATAAAATGGGGCAAATTTCAGTTAACAACTGTCTCATTTAGCAACAGAAATTTTGGGCTCAAGGACTATCTGTATTGTACATAGGTCAAATTCAAGATGGAATTTCAATAGAATCCCCCCCCCTCCATTTCCAAATTTGAGTTAGTCCAAGAGACTGCCCAGCCCCAAACTGGAGGGGGAAGTGGAGAATAGGTTCAGGACAAGCCTAGAATCCATCAGGATAGTTCTAGTAGGTTAGAAGGTTGTGGCTTTAATTTTGAAAGATTCTATCCATCCAGATAGAATTCAATTCAACTCAATTCAATTTATTAGATTTGTATGCTGCCCCTCTTCGAAGACTCGGGGCGGCTCACAACAACAATAAAAACAGTACAACCATGGAACAAATCTAATAATAAAATTACATTAAAAAACCCCAACAATTAAAAAACCATACAACACATACATACCAAACATAAAATATAAGAAAGCCTGGGGGAGATGTCTTAATTCCCCCATGCCTGGCGATATAGGTGGGTCTTGAGTAACTTGCGAAAGACAAGGAGGGTGGGGGCCATTCTAATCTCCAGAGGGAGTTGATTCCAGAGGACTGGGGCCACCACAGAGAAGGCTCTTCCCCTGGGGCTCGCCAAATGACATTGTTTGGTCGATGGGACCCGGAGAAGGCCAACTCTGTGGGACCTTATTGGCCGCTGGGATTCGTGCGGTAGAAGGCGGTTCCAGAGGTATTCTGGTCCAATGCCATGAAGGGCTTTAAAGGTCATTACCAACACTTTGAATTGTGACTGGAAACCGATCGGCAGCCAGTGCAGGCCACGGAGTGTTGTAGAAACATGGGCGAATCTAGGAAGCCCCACGATAGCATTCTGCACGATCTGAAGTTTCCGAACACTTTTCAAATGTAGCCCCATGTAGAGAGCATTGCAGTAGTCGAACCTTGAGGTGATAAGGGCATGAGCGACTGTGAGCAATGACTCCCTGTCTAAATAGGGCCGCAACTGGTACACCAGGCGAACCTGGGCAAACGCCCCCCTCACCACAGCCGAAAGATGGTGTTCCAATGTTAGCTGTGGGTCGAGAAGCAAATAAAGGATTGGAACTGATTGGACATTGTGGTGTTGTCTCCGGACTTGGGCCTGACTCTATCTCTGAATATGATCCTTGCTTCTCTACATCCATACCCTGCTTCATTGATCGACTTCTTTAAGAACCTTGCCTCTCTTCAAAAAATCATCTCTGTTCAATCACTACTTTCTCCATTTTCAGAGTAATTTTTTTTCCTTCTACATCATATAATACAAAAAATCATATACTTTCTCTTTTGTTATAATAAAATAGTTTTTGACTAGTACATCTTGTATAATCAAATTATACATTATTAAATCCCATCTATTTAATTCCGGTTATCATCACACACTCCTTATACCTTTCTTTCTAATTTCATCATCCAGATAAATCTCAATTAATGTCTGATTAGGTCCATCATTAAAGTTCCTTAAACTATGTGTAAAATCTAAATCCTTCGAATCTTATAATCTTAATTTCAAAGCCATAGTGCCTTCTTCCCTCTAGTAAAAATATCAAATCAAACTAAAAACCCTTATATCTAAACTTATCTATATAAAATTATATACTTTGTCAATTTAAAAAACAAATACATACAAACATTTAAATTCATTACTTATTATTATGCCATTATTATATTTCATCAAGCCCCTCTTGATAAGCTGATATTAAACAATAAAAACAAATTACTTTCATTTACGAATCTATAAGCCCTATTTAACACACTAGTCCAAATTAAACAAACCTTAGAAGTCGAAATTAGGACTACCAGGTCACCTTAATATATTTCAATTACTTATTTAATTATAGATCCAAATTCACAAATCTACTACTGCTAAATGGATCAAGAAGTAACTACAAAGATTAAAACAAAGCTATTATAAAATAATATAAATTATAAAATATTCAAAATACAATCAGCCAATTATCAAAGAGCCCTTTTCCTTATTTATATTTAATATCTCTCTCCCATCTTTTATATAGTTTTTTTTATTTTCCATTTTCATATTACTCTTCTTCTTCCTCATCCATCTCTTCTTTACATAAGAAATCCCCCTTAAATATCCTTTCTTTGCAAATTTCCACTCTTTAATTCGCATTCCTTTTAAAAATGACAAAATCTATTAACCTTGTTTATATCTTCCCTTAACAGTGCTTAACTTAATCGAGTAAAAATCTCAAAAACAAAACTAAAAATTATTGTCTAATTTTATCAATATGAAAATTATATACTTTGTCAGTTTAAGAAACAAATACAAACATTCATTACCTATTATTATACCATTAATTTCATCAACCCCTCTTAATAAACTAAAATTAAGCAATAAAAAACAGATATTTTAATTTTCAAATCCATAAACCCCATTAAGCACATTTATTCAAATTAAACAATCCTTAAAAATCTAAAATAAGCCTACTTAAATCACTTAATGTATTTAATTCACTTATTTACTTGTAAAATTTGTCCAAATTCATAAATCTAATTCTGCTAAATGAATCTAAAAGTAATTACTAGAATTAAAAAAAACTATTATAAAATATTATAAAATATTCTGAATACAATCACCCATTTTCAAAGAGCCCTTTTCCGTGTCTATATTTAATATCTGTCTCTTCCATCTTTTTATATCGCTTCTTTTTATTTTTCATTTTAATTTTACTTTTCTTCTTTTTCTTCCTCACCCATCTCTTCTTTACATAGAAAGTCCCCCTTAAAAGACCACTCTTTGTAGATTCCCAATCTTTAATTCACATTCCTTTTAAAAATGACAAAATCTGATAGCCTTGCTTATAACTTCCCTTGCCAGTGCTTAACGTAATATACTCATCATTTAAAATGTGGGCATTGATATCTTCATCTACCAAACGTTTTTCGGAAATCTCTATAATTTTATCCCCAGGTTTCTCTTGTTCCACCACAGCATGTAACCATACACCATTCAAAAGATATGTAATATATCCCCCAATTGTTCCATCCTTAATCCCAAAATTGTTATTATTTTCACATTCCGTGATTGTCTCTTTAAATATTTCAAGTCCATCTTGTTAATATACATCTTCTATTTCCATTTCATGTTCTTCTGCTTTTTCTGTTGTAATTCCAAATTCGTCAAGTCCATTGTAACTGTTATCAATGTCCTCCTTGCCATCTCCAATTTGTAATCCTATTCCTTTCTCCATTTTTCATTAGTTCTTCATTCATATATTGCAATTTCATTTTCAGTTATGTTCTCTAACATGACCCAAAAAAACATCTGAGTAGTTATTCTTTTCTGGCAGTACTCATCCACATTTGTTCAGTTCCCATCCATTCTTACCCTACCTGGTAAGAATGGGGCCCAGGGGAAGAGCCTTCTCTGTGGCGGCCCCGACCCTTTGGAACCAACTCCCCCCAGATATCAGAGTTGCCTCCACCCTCCTTGCCTTTCGTAAGCTCCTTAAAACCCACCTCTGTCATCAGGCATGGGGGAATTGAGACTTTCCCTTCCCCCTAGGCTTATAAAATTTATGCATGGTATGTCAGTATGTATGATTGGTTTCCTAAATTGGGGTTCTTTTTTAAATTAACTTAAATATTAGATATGTTTACATTGTATTATTATTGCTGTTAGCCGCCCCGAGTCTACGGAGAGGGGCAACATACAAATCTGATTAATAAATGAATGAATGAATGAATGAATGAAGGAACGAACGAACGAACGAACGAACGAACGAACAAACAAACAAACAAACAAACAAACAAACAAATAAATAAATACATAAATAAAATACCTCTTTGGGTCTTACTATGCACACATTTTTAACTACTCCAGAGCAGTGGTGGGTTGCTCCTGCTTCAGACTGGTTCCTAGAACCGGTAGCGGTGGCGGCGGAAGGCTACGTCCACCCGCCTGGGATGCCTCTGCACATACGCACAAGCACACACACAAACTGGTGACATATTAATTGCAACTAATACACTGCTGAATTGAAAGAATGTGTTCCAACAGTCATTGGAATGCTGGAGTTATCTAGAAAAAAAGAGTTTTAAATGCCTACAAATCATGGAAACACTCTAAAATGGATATTATCTGTAGTTTTACTGTTTACATATTAATAGTCCCAGGGGTGGGCTTTAGTTGAATTTTGCTATCAGTGTGCATCTGCGCATGTGTCCCACCATGTGGTTTTATTCCCCATATGCTCAGGACCACATTACAAGGCGAAACACAGCTGAGGAACTTTTCAGCTGTGCTTCGGATGAAGAATGAAGGCCAGCATTAAGACAAGGGCGAGTGGGACGGCTTCTTCAGAAATGAAGAAGCTGGGGGAAAATCGCCGACTGACTGAGCCATTATCAAGTTAAAATACTTTTTAATCTGAACAAAGTTATCACTTTATAAAACAGACCTACTTCAATGCTACACATCACAAGTATATTGCTGGAAAGATTTTTCTTTTAGGAAACCGATCTGCCATTGAAAATGCCAATGTATATATCTGCTACATCTGTTGCGCTGGCAGGACTCCAAGCAATCACTTCTTCCTGCTCTGATATCATTATCAAGGTCAAAAAGATCACAGGCAAGAAAAGAGCCTGAGGATTGCTTTGAAATATAGTAGCTGTTGCAGATCATGTCACTATCGCTTCCCATCTGAATCGTATAAGCCATAACTCAGTGCTTTCAGGCTGGGAACTTTCTAACGATGCGGGTGATGTGAAGCAGGTGGAGAGTGCTTTTCTTTTCTTGTTAAAGCCCCCATGTATTTTGTATCCAAGTATCTTGGGGGGGGGCAAATCTTCTTCCCCTGCCCCACACTCCTACATATAGAAGTTTTAGTCATGGTGCTCTGTATGCTTCCACCAAACAAAGGCTGCAGGGGTTTGTTCCAGGGGGCTTGCTTCTTATTAAGTGTTGTGACTTCCTGGAGTCAAAAGTAAACAAAGTAGCTAGAGGTATAACAAGCAGGAAGAGGGAGATTATGATCCCGCTATATAGAATGCTGGTGAGACCACATTTGGAATACTGTGTTCAGTTCTGGAGATCTTACCTACAAAAAGATATTGACAAAATTGAATGGGTCCAAAGACGGGCTACAAGAATGGTGGAAGGTCTTAAGCATAAAACGTATCAGGAAAGACTTAAGGAACTCAATCTGTATAGTCTGGAGGACAGAAGGAAAAGGGGGGACATGATCGAAAGATTTAAATATGTTAAAGGGTTAAATAAGGTTCAGGACGGAAGTGTTTTTAATAGGAAAGTGAACACAAGAACAAGGGGACACAATCTGAAGTTAGTTGAGGGAAAGATCAAAATATTATTTTACTGAAAGAGTAGTAGATCCTTGGAACAAACTTCCAGCAGACGTGCTAGATAAATCCACAGTAACTGAATTTAAACATGCCTGGGATAAACATACAGAGATCCCTCGAGTTTCGCGATCTCGATCTTTGTGAAACGCTATATCGCGATTTTTCCACCCGATGACGTCACTCCCTTCCTTTCTCATCTTTCTTTCTCTCTCTCTTTCTCTATCTTGCTTCTTCCTCTCTCACACTCTCTTCCTCCCTCTCTCATCTCTTTCTTTCCTTCTCTCTCTTTCTCTATCTCTCCCCCTCTTGCTCTCGAGCGGCGGGCGGCACCCAGGGAAGGTTCCTTCGGCCGCCCACCAGCTGATCTGCTCGGCAGCGCAGTAGCAGCGAGGAGCCGAAGATGGGGTTTCCCCTTTGCGTGGGCAATGGGGAAACCCCATCTTCGGCTCCTCGCTGCTACTGCGCTGCCGAGCAGATCAGCTGCGGCGGGCGGACAAGCGGAAAAGCGGCGGACAAGCGGCGGCCGGACAAGCGGAAAAGCGGCGGAAAAGCGGCGGAAAAGCGGCGGAAAAGCGGCAGCCGGACAAGCGGCGGACAAGCGGCGGAAAAGCGGCGGCCGGACAAGCGGAAAAGCAGCGGAAAAGCGGCGGCCGGACAAGCGGAAAAGCGGCGGCCGGACAAGCGGAAAAGCGGTGGACAAGCGGGCAGGCAGGCAGCTCCTCAGCTGCTGGGTCTTCCCAGGTGCGGAAGTAAAAACACCATCTGCGCATGCGCGGCCATGGACAAAGGGGCACGCATGCGCAGATGGTGTTTTTACTTCCGCACCACTACATCCCGAAAAATCGATTATCGTGAGGGGTCTTGGAACGGAACCCTCGCGATAATAGAGGGATCACTGTATATCCATCCTAAGATAAAATACAGAAAATAGTATAAGGGCAGATTAGATGGACCATGAGGTCTTTTTCTGCCGTCAGACTTCTATGTTTCTATGTTTTTCCATCTAAGGTAGTGCTTTCAGTTATTTTCTGTTATGTTCCTGCCCCCTGGAAAGAAGTAAACATTTCATGCTCTCCCGATCTGGCCACCAATGGAATTACAGTGTTCCCTCGATTTTCGCGGGTTTGAACGCCGCAGAAAGTCTATACCACGGTTTTTCAAAAATATTAATTAAAAAATACTTTGTGGGTTTTTTCCCTATACCACGGTTTTTCCCACCCGATGACGTCATATGTCATCACCAAACTTTCATCTGCCTTTAATAAATATTTTTTTAAATAAACTTTAATAAATAAACATGGTGAGTAATAATCTAAATCAGAGGTCCCCAACCGCCGGTCCGCGAACCAGGACCGGGCCGTTGGGGTTTTTCAGCCAGTCCGCGCCGCCGCTGACAGCTAGCTCCGCGGCCCTGCACCTGGTCAGAGCTCGCGTGGAGGCTGCCTCTCTCCTCCTCCCATATTTCGCCCCCCTCCCAGCCTCCTGGCCACATTCACCTTCCTCCACCTCCAGCATCCAGCTCTTCCTACGCTTCTCGCTTCTCTACATTTTGTAGAGTCTACAAAATGACAGCTGAGCGGCGGCCCGAAGGCTGGGAGGGGGGCGGAGCACTTTGAATCCTGGCAGAAGCTGCTGCCCGAGTGCTCTTGGCCGGCGGGATTCAAAGTGCTGGGGTGGGGGGTGTCCCAGCGGGAGGCGAAGCACTGGGGTGGGGGGGCTGTCGGGACACCCCCCATCCCAGCACTTTGAATCCCGCCGGCCAAGAGCACTCGGGCAGCAGCTTCTGCCAGACACGGGCAATGAGCGGGACAGAAGGGTGGGGAGAATCAGGAGGCTCCTTTGGCGGCTGGGGGCTGCCTGGCTTTGTGATTTTGGCTGGGGGGGGAGTTAGGAAGGTCCTACTTCTCCCCCCCCAGCCAAAAACTCAAAGCCTATCTGCTGTATACGGGCAATGAGCGGGACGAGCGGCGCGGAAGCCGGTGGCTGTGGCAGCTGCTGCAAGAGGCTTCCGCGCCGCTCTGTCGTTCGGCCTCTCGTTCGTGCCACCAGCGCCCTGCCGCCTGCCGCCCGTCCCTTGTGACCACCTTCGGCCCTAGACCCGCCTTCTACCTCCGGCCTCCTTGCCTTCTTAGGCCCAGGGAGCTCTACCCAAGCCCTCTTGGGGGCCCTCTTCCTCCCCGTACGGCGGGGTTCGCTGGGGGGGGGTTCCCTGCTCACCATCCACCCCCCCGATGCCATCCGTTGGGCTTCCGCCCTCCCCTTGCTTCCCCGCGCCATGCAGCAGCCGCCCGACTAAAATACTAATTCCCCCACCCCACGCCGCTACTGCCTGCCGGATTAACAAGCCTGAAGTCGATGCCGCGATCTGCAGGAGTGCTCCGCCGCTTTCCTCTTCGGCCGTGGGGTGGATGCCTGTCCCTCGTCGTCTGCTACTTCCGGGTGTTGCTGCTGCTGCTGAAATGTCCCGAAATGCCAGGCGAAGAGGAACGGCTCCACGAGGCAGCCCCTTTTATAGGGCTGCCTCCCTCAACGCCCGGCAGCCAATCGGTGCCCAGCGCACCTCACTGATGTCACTGTGGCCCCCGGTGCTGACGTGGGGCTGCAGGCTCCGCCCCACAATGGCGGCCTCCTTCCCCCGGCCACATCACAAAGACCGTTGGCTGGGTGAGTCGCCGACGGGCCTTGGAGAATTCTATTCAGAGCTATACAAAGATCAAAAACAGTTAAAAGTAATAACACCCATGAAATAGGAAATGCCAGATATCCTAGTGGAAGAAGTATCAAGTGCCATAAAATCAATGAAAAATGGCAAAGCTTCAGGAAATGACTGTGTTATAGTTGAAATGCTGAAAGCGGGTAGTCACAGTTTGCACATGATACTAACAAAATTATACTCGGGATAACTCAGAGAAGAAAAATTACCCAATGCATGGAAAAAATGCTCAAGTGATTCTTATACACAAGAAAGAGACCCAAGATGATTTAAAAAACTATAACCCAGTAATCATTCTTTCAATCATCTACAAGGTTTTCACCAAGATAATAACAAAAAGAATATTGAGAACATTAAAAGATGCACAGCAGGGTTCAGAAGTGGTTACAGCACAATGAATTACAGTGAACCCTCGAGTTTCGCGTCCTCGAGCATCGCGAAAGGGCTATTTCGCGAGTTTTCAACCCGGAAGTAAACTCCACCATCTGCGCATGCGTGCCTTTTTTCTATCGCCACGCATGCGTAGATGGTGGAGTTCCCCAGCTGGGAAGCTGGGCGGCTTCCCTGGGTCTTCCCCCTCTTGCCCCGGTAAGACCCCAGCGGCAGCGCGAGCAATGGCGTGGGCGGGCGGGCGGCACGCGCGGGGACACCCCAGCTCCGCTCCCCAGCTGGGAAGCGGCCCCAGCAACAGCGTGGGCGGGCGGGCGGTGCGCACGCGCTTGGGGAAACCCCAGCTCCGCTCCCCAGCTGGGAAGCGGCCCCAGCAACGCGCGCGCTTGGGGAAACACCAGCTCCGCTCCCCAGCTGGGAAGCGGCCCCAGCAACAGCGTGGGCGGGCGGGCGGTGCGTGCGCGCTTGGGGACACCCCAGCTCCGCTCCCCAGCTGGGAAGCGGCCCCAGCAACGCGCGCGCGCTTGGGGAAACCCCAGCTTCGCTCCCCAGCTGGGAAGCGGCCCCAGCAACAGCGTGGGCGGGCGGGCGGTGCGCGCGCGCTTGGGGACACCCCAGCTCCGCTCCCCAGCTGGGAAGCGGCCCCAGCAACAGCGTGGGCGGGCGGCACGCGCGCGGGGAAATCCAAGCCCAGGCGCAAGCAACGGGGTGGGCAGGCGAAGGGCGGGCGGCGGTGGAAGTAAAAACACCATCTGCGCATGCGCAGATGGTGTTTTTACTTCCGCACCGCTACTTCGCGAAAAATCGATCATCGCTTGGGGTCCTGGAACGGAACCCTCGCGATGATCGAGAGACCACTGTATATCCAGATTGTTCAGCAAGTCATTGAAAGGCACAACACAAAAAGTACACCAAGCTTCTGTGTATGGCTTTCATTACAAAAAAGTGTTTGACTCAGTATTCCAGCAAGTAATAATTAATGCATTGCTCAACCAAGACATAGACATTGCTTACATAAACTTGAAAGAACAATGGAACAGTTTATCTTAATGATCTTAAAGTAGAAGTCAACTTAGAAGGAGGAGTATGATAAGGTGAGACAATATCTCCTATCCTTTTCTCAACCTGCCTTGGAGAAGCATTTCACAAATTAAACTAGGCAAAAATTGGAATAAAAATCACTTAACGTTTGCAGGCGATATTGTTCTCTTTTCACAAGACCCAGAAGAGCTACAAAGGCACATACAAGAGCTGCACAAAGCAGGAGAACCATTTGACTTAAACATAAACCTGAAAAAGAACTAGATTATATTTAATAAATTCACCAAAAAAGGAAAAAATATATCTGGAAAATAAATAGACATAATAGACCACTACATATACTTTGGCCAACAGATTTCAATGGTAGGTGATGCAAGAAATTGAATGGCTTGTTAAATGTGGTTGGCAGGCATTCAGCAACCTAAGTATAATTTTCAAGAACAACCTTCCCTTATGCCTGAAGGGAAAAGTTTTCAATCAGTGTGTGCTATCTGCTCTAACATATACCAGTAAAACATGGACACTAACCTCATAATTGATACAAAAGCTATGAGTGGTGCAAAGATCCATAGAAAGATACATCCTCAGCACTACAAGACACAACGGAGAGACCTGCACGTGGATTAGAAAACAAATGAAAGTATACTGTATAACATTATCAAGAAATTTAAAGAATTGAAATGGAAATGGGCTGGTCATATAGCAAAAAGAACTGAGGGCAGATGGACCAATGCAGGCATAAAATGGATCCCCCTTGATAAAAAGCATCCACAATAGAGCCCTAAAACAAGATGGATTTATGACATCAGCAATTGGGTCCAATTGGGAAAAGAAAGCTCAGGGTAGGCAAAGATGGCTCTTCTATGATTTGTGGACTTCAACTCCCAAAATTCCTGAGCCAATCACTCTAGCTCAGGAATTCTGGGAGTTGAAGTCCATATGTCATAGAAGAACCAACTTTGCCTACCCCTGCTGTAGTGGATAGACAGTGGCTAAAATTATGATGATGATAATAAAAAGCATTACTAGAGTTGTGTTCCTAAAGTCTAGGTCCCCACAGCCTGAAATCTCCCAGTTCAAAGGAACATTGCCACTGAGCTTAGAGAGAGCTATGGTGCATGCAGTAGCTCATTGCTTTTATTAGAATGAAATAAGCAGTGTTGTGACAACCACATTACAAACGCTGCCTGTATATACATGTGTGATATCAGGATGCATGTACGAAGCAGGCAGAGATTGAGTTGCAACACCACAATATTAGCTTTGTGATGCCTCCCCTTCTCCCACCCATGGATGCCATTGGGAAGCTATTGGGAAACTGGAAATAAGAAGAATGGGATGGGCAGGAATATTTGTTTGTTTGTTTGTTTACTTATTTACTTATTTACTTATTTACTTTCTTACTTACTTACTTACTTACTTACTTACTTACTTACTTACTTACTTACTTACTTACTTACTTACTTACTTCCCTACTTACTTACTTACTTACTTACTTACTTACTTACTTACTTACTTACTTACTTACTTACTTACTTACTTACTTACTTACTTACTTACTTTTATTGTAATTCTGTGCCTCCCAACTCCTGAAGGACCCTGGGCAACTCACAACATGATATGTAGAGCTTCCTAATTAAATTTATAATAGTTTAAAGTTGATTGTAATTATTTTATATGGTAATGAATACTGAGTTCTCTACAGGTGTGGATTATTTCTACTACTATTGTCCAATATATCCAGATTACTTTCAGAAGGAACAAGTACTCTTTCAACACATGTGAAGTTTGCTCTGCTACCTCTAAGGCAGGAGTGTCAAACTCGTGTTGTCATGGCATCACCACATGATCTATTAGGACTTTTTTCCCATTTGCTAATCCGGGCATGGCTGTGGCCTGCAGACCACAAGTTTGACAGCCCTGCTCTAAGGGCTCTTAATTACCCACCCATCCCAAAGAAGTAGGAAAACATACAAGAGGAAGGCAGGGAACAAAGTGTCAAGACAGTAGTACAAAATTGTGAAGGTTTTCAAGGAATGTTTAGGCTTCACTGGTAGTTCCAGCTCTTATTCTGAGACTTTTTGACTGTAAGTACATAAATCAATTTCCTTCACTTAGGAGACTAGTATAAACTCCCACAGCAAAACAGGAATTAAAGATTTACCAGCATCATTGTTGTTCTCAGGAAATAAATACTGTTTGATGTAATGGAATTTAGATGTAGCTTTTATCCTCCTCATTCTGAGATGTGTCTATGATGTATGTATTAATAATCCTTTCCAATGATGCTCCAAAGGCATTGCTCTAAATGCTTCTCCAGACACATTAGGAAACAGCACAGCAAATTATCCACCAGTAATAAATAATGCAGAATTTATTTCATGTGTGCGGAAAGACCATCCATAAGGTTTTGCATTCCTGTGCGTATTGAAAGTCTTTTTATTGATCCCCCTCCTTTTATTCAGTTAGTAGTATGGATGCTATGAGTTCATTTTGCTTTTAGTGTGCAAAAATAGTCTGAATATGGCTGTCCAGTGTGTTTATGTGTAGCCAGTTCAGCATCAAGACCTACTTGAACAATCACGTCTCATTTAAATTGTCAATGTTGTTTCCTAGTGCCTGAGTTGAGATGTTTTGGTTTATGTGTGTTCTTCAAACAAGTGTATTATTTAAAGCCTTGTAAAACCAAGCTTAGAATCAGACAGGGAGAATTCTAAATGAAAAAATATTTGATTGAATCTAAGCCAAAAAAGCTAAGCAATGTCAGACTTGGTTAGTACTCAGATAGACAACTCAACTTAGCTGCTGAAGAACATTCCACTGACAAATCTCATCTAATTGTTGCTTTAACAACATACCATGAAAAGGCTTGCAGAGAAGACTTTATTGTGTATTAAAGTAATCTTTTTCAGTCAGGTTAGTACTTTCATTCTTGGAAATCTTTTGGAGTCTGTAAAAGAGGGCAATAATGGTGGATAGAAACCTGAGGTGGGTTCGTCCTGGTTTGGATCAGTTCTCCTGAATTGGTAGCGACCCACTGATAATGTTGCGATGACTTCACGGATCCAGTTCAGTCAGTGCTGGTCCGTGGGTACCACCATCTGTTCTGTCGAGCTCTCTGGTAGAATCCTCCCGAAAATTCACAGATACAAATTTCAGACACACACACGTTTGAAAATTCAAAACAGTGTTCTTTATACCAAAAATTCAAATAAGCTAAGCCCTCTTTTGGTATAGCAAAGAGCACTCATCTCCAAACAAACTGGTAATTTGTACAAGTCCCTTATCAGTTCTGAGATACTTAGCTTGCAGCTGTGAGGCAATTCATAATCCTTCTTCTTTCACAAAGTGAAACACACTTTGCCCTGGTTTAGTTTCAAAGCAGGGAAAAATCAGCACACAAAAAGTCAAAGTCAGCAAGGCAGGCATGAAACACAAGGATCAGATAATCCTCCACAATGACCAAACCCACAGGCTGCTATTTATAGCAGCCTCACTAATTACCCAAGCCCCACCCAACTACAGGTGGCCTCATTTTCTTTGATAATAATCTCTCAGTTGTTGCTGCCTATGCATCGCTCTCCGCATGCGTGGCTGTATCATTAACTCTTGTTCCGAATCCAAGGAGGAGCTAGATAATTGATCTCCTTCTGAGCTGTCTGCCACACCCTCCTCCTCCCTATCACTCATGTCTTCTTGGTCAGAGGAGCCTTCATCAGCAGATTCCACTGGGAGCAAAACAGGCTTGTGGCCTCGAAGGCTGAAAACTTGGGGGAGGCGTGGGTTTTATTATCTACAGTGGTGTGTGTGCCAGCAAGAAGCCTGTTGTATTGTCTAGCCATCGTGACTCTTCTGTGAAGCTTCACAGCATTCCAGTTTGTAAGAACAGTTTTTGTTATCTGTGTTTGTTTTCAAAGATATAAAATGACTTTGCTTTTTATCAGCGTGTCTGGATACTCTTTTTAGTTGGTGTTGGCATCTGGGGAAACCTAGACAGAACAGGCACACACCCTTCTCATCTGGTATGGCGGTCAGGGCTTGTCTTTCATCATGGGTTTCAGGAGGAGAAGGGGATCCCATCTCCCCCATTGGGAAGCAGGCTAAATTTCACAGTTTTCCTCCTTCATCACAGTACATTTCCTTTTGGTGCCTTGAGCCTAAGATTCCATGTGGACCTAAAGCTACTTTTATCAGAACTATAGTAACAGAATCTTCCCAATCTGAATGTAGGGGTGCTTCCTTTCCTCCCTCTTTCACCTTCATGAGAATTTTTTTTTTTTGATGGGGGGAATAATGCAGTGTTTGCTGTCTGCAACTTTTTGCAATCTACTTTCTTGGCCAGGACCCAAGTTTTGTTTATCTACTTGTTGCCATGGTAACTGATCTTCCCTTTGTCCCTGAAGTCCATTCTCTTTATTCACCACATTGATAGCAGGAAGCTAGCCTAAACAAACATTAGGGAGACAGGCTTATAATTCTGACAAAGATTGATTTAAAGAAGTATATGGCTGTGATTGACAAATTTTACATTTAGCTAACCGAGAACAACTGCCCTTTGCACATCTGCCTAGGAAGAAAACAACAAAGAAGGAACTGTGACTAGCAGGTTTGTAGACAAGGAACAGGCAGAGGAATAAACAAAAAGGGCCCCCCAAATAAATTCTTAGCTTTCTATGTCTACTTTGCTACCCCTTGTGAGTACCAAAAAAACAATGTCACTGAATTTACACAAGTTACTCTAGTGCAATGATGGCGAACCTTTTTTCCCCTCGGGTGCCAAAATTGCACACGCACACGCTATCGCACATGCATGAGTGCCCACACCCATAATTCAATGCCCTCTATCCCCTGTGCATGTGACCCTCCCTGTGCTGCCCTGTTCCCTGCACATGTGGCATGACCCCTCCTTCCCCATTGCCCAACTTCTTGTGGGCCTGGTAGACCCATTTTTGCTCCTGAGGCTTCCCTGCAGCCTGGGGAGGAAGAAAACGGCCTCCCTCACCACCCCGGAGGCTTGAAATGGGCCATTTCACAATTTCTGGTGAGACTAGTAGGCCTGTTTTTTGCCCTTCCCAGTCTCCTAGAATCTCCGCATGAGCTGAAAATCAGCTGGCCGGCGCATACATACGTGCTAGAACCGAGCTAGGGAAATGTCTTGCATGCTAGCAAATATGGCTCCGTGTGCCACTTGTGGCATGCGTGCCATAGGTTCACCATCTCTGCTCTAGTGAGTACTTTCATCTTAAAGTTAGTCTAGTGTCAATATGTTATTCATCATTTTGTCCCTTTTGTCGGTCATTACGTATTGGACAATGGTATGTGTTTTTACAAACTGTCCGGGTAGATCTTGAAAATTTATCAATCAAACTCTGAAGTGGCTACTAATTTTCTTTAAAGAGCTATTGCACAGAATCAAAAGGTTTTAACAATAGGAACAGAAATGTTATTTTTGCAGAGTAAGGGGGGGCGGAAATCCTCCTTGCAGTGGAAGGAATTCAGTAAGCAAAATTAATTCACTGAACAGTTATTAAAAATATATCTTCCAATCTTAGCTTTCTGTGTGCCCGACTGCACATCCAGTACAAACTGTACTTGACAAAGTTACATGGGGGCAGGTATCCACCAGCAGTCATGCAATGTGATCATCTTCTGTTAAACTTATGGTAAGATGTGAGCATAATTCTTCCGTATGATAGCATTAGGCTAGTGACTAAAGAACAGCTACCCAAGACAGGAACGTGCTGCATTGCTGCCTAAGTTATCAGTTTATATTAGGTTCTAAATTTACAAAGCAAATTCCACTTGTCAAGAAGTGGAATTATAGAAAGGAAAAGCTTAGAACCCGAGGGCAGAATAAATTCATTGGACCAGACATGAGAAAACTGGAATCTTTCGAGTGTTTTCAAACTCTGACCTCCATCTATTACAGCCAGCATGGCCAATGATCAGAATTAATAGGAGCTGAAGTCAAAAAGCATTTACTGGCCACAGGTTCCTCATCCCTAAAATGATGTTTCTGGCAACACGTAGCAATAGGCTACTCTGTTCAAATGGTTTGTCCAACTGACATCCACTATGATGATATCATTGCACTGCTTCACTTAAGCAGGTTGAACCATAAGAGGTTTTTTTATAAGAGGGTCGAGATAAGAATAATGAAAAAAATCCCGATGAGCCTTCTTTTTTTTAAAAAAAAATATTTTATTGAATTTTTGAAACATAAAGGATAAACAAACATATACAAGAAGTGGACACATCATACAATACACCATACAAAAAGTTTACGGAAATTTGTGCATTTTGAAACAAAGTTGTTTTTACATTGCCTTTTCTACATTGTCCTCTTTTATTTTGTCTGATTATTTTATTTCCGTTTTTTCTCTATCCATTTTCCCCATAAGGTATAATATTCATTTCCCTGTTTATTTGGCAATTCCATCATAATTGTATTCATTTTTGCACATTCTAGTATCTTTCTGATTATAATCTGTTCTGTTGGTATATTTACTTTTTTTAAATTTTGTGCAAAACTCAATCTTGCCACTGTAAGTACATGGATTATTAGTTATAAATTTGCCTTTTTATGATGCCCATTGATAATACCTAGTAGGTATATTCCCAAAAACCGATGAGCTTTCTATCAACCATCTTTCTCAGCCTTATTGATGGAAAATAATATTCCCACTAGAAAGAATCATTTTTTAGGGGGAAAATACTTGGGGAGAACTAATAATTATTGGAGGGAAAAAATTAACAGACAGTCCTGACAATAAGATGCCAATTGGAACTGGGATAATTGCCACTAATCAATAAGGCCATAAAGGGCAATGACCTGTATTCTTGATTCTTGTTATAACCCTGTTGTGGTTAGCTCTGGCCCAGCTCCTGCCCCAAGGAATGTGGAGGTGGATATGGGGAAAACATCCACATGCCACAGGCCTGTTTTGCTCCCGATAGAATCTGCTGACAAAGTCTCCTCTGACCAAGGAAGCGTGAGTGACAGAAGAGAGGGGAGTTTGGCAGACAGCCCAGGAGGAGATCAATCTTCCTTATCATCCCTGGATTCTGAACAAGAACTTATGACAGAACCACACATGCGGAGAGTGATGCATAGGAGAGAACAACTGAAGGATTATTACAGGAGATAAGTGAGACCACCTGTGGTTGCGTGGGGCTGCTGTAATTAGTGCTACAGTTAAAAAGAGCAGCGTGCTGATTTAGCATTGCAGAAGTTTATCTGATTCATAGTTTGTCAAGATCGTGGTTTTGCTGTTTCCCTGTTCAAGACTGTGCGTGGACTTTCTGGACTTTGGAATTTGGACTCAATTTCCCAGTTACTGGGTGAGAAATTGGATTGCATTTAACCTGTGCCTTGTGTGTACCAGAAAATCCCTTTGACATTTAAAAAGGGAGTTTTTTCTGCTTTTCTGTTGATAAAGACTTTTGGTTTTCCTTCTATCGTAAGTTTATAAGTAGAGGTACCACTGTACATTTATCTTTGAAAGATTACATTTCTTATATGCCTGGCTAGAAAGCTTCTGAAAAAATAAATAGAAACCATTTCCTTATTTTTTCTATGGTCATTATACCCCCTGTTCCTATCTAATCAGCAGGAGTTAAATTTGACTCAAGGGACTCTTTACTCAGGTCTAGGCACTCATCAAGTAATAATTTTAATAGGGTTCCTTTAAAAATTACTCATTAGAGAAATAACCAAGAATGGTACTAATCTCTTGCAAAATCTGTCTTGTTATTTCCATTTTCATGTATTAATCCAAGTGAGACAGGATCATCTCAAAGCAACAGAAAATATATCTGTGTACCTAACAGCAGGATCAGGGGTGAAATTCAAAAATTTTCTCTGCCGGTTCTGTGGGCGTGGTTTGGTGGGCGTGACAGGGGACGGATACTGCCAGTTCTCCAAACTACTCAAAATTTCTACTACTGGTTGTCCAGAACCTGTCAGAACCTGCTGAGTTTCATCCCTGAGCAGCACTGATGAAATGTCTACATTACTTTTATTGATTGATTGATTGATTGATTGATTGTTAGAGTTGGAAGGGACCATGGGGTCATCAAGTCCAACCCCCTGCCTAAGCAGGAACCCTATAGCATCCTAGCCAAATGGCAGTCCAATTTCCTCTTTAAAATGTCCAGAGTATTGGAGTTCACAAAGTCCGCTGGTAGGTTGTTCCACTGGTTGATTGTTCTAACCGTCAGGAATTCTCTAGAATCCTCTCTGAAATAAACTTTGTGATGGGATGCTGTTCTGTTATTATAAGTAATGTATGACTGTTGGCCTGATGCTGAAAAGAACCACCAATGAAAGGCTTTCATATAAATAATAAGGCTTTCATATAAATAATATATGTAACACAGTTTCTCAACATGGAAAATACAGTTAATTCTCCATTTTTCAATATATCCTTTTAAAACAAAGATTTATATTTAAATACAAATGGGAAGGGAACAAAAACTATTGATCTAAACCAGTCAGTTGGAATAAGTTAAAAATGAATTACTTATTCCTACGTATCCAATGCATAGATGAGCATTTATTTTATTAGTTATATAAAGCAACTTTTTGCCAGTTATCCAAGCAAAACAAATGTGGGACATTAATATGGTCAGTAAATTTTTTAAAAATGCAAACATTCAATATTGTAGTTAAATAAGAATTAAAATAATATTTAGAGTCATATTATCCTACTAACTCAGAACTGATTTTTTAAAATCAAACCTTCAAATGATGAAACAATAATGATGACAGAGGGAAGAAAAGAGATATTTCTTTTCTAAAGGAAAATATAATTTCAGGGTTTTTTATGAAATGATGGATGGGCCTTTTTCTAAATGGCATATGTTTTGAGTTTTCAAAACAAACCTAGAAAAATGTCCAATATAACACAGCACGGAGGAAGTGCTGAAAAGCTGAAAAATTGTTGGAGAGATGAGACATTTTGCATAATTTAGTTGGCAAGTCTAATTCACCATCTTCCAGACACTGTTTATAACCATCAGGATAATCCCTATTTAATGCAGCTGCCCTCTCCCTCCCCCGTTTATTCCTAAGTACCATCTGTTTGCGTTGCCTCTCCATCTCTCACGTTTGAAGCTACTGTTTCTTTGGAGTGACAAATGAACAATCTACGGTAAAGTTAATTCATTGGCATAAACAAGAGCATAAGATCCAGATGGGCACCCTTAGCAAGAAACAGGAGCTCTGGAATAGAATACCTTGTTTGCAGAATGAATCACCATAACAACAGAAAATTCGCTTCACTGTAGCGCAAATGGTTACGGTACTTTTGGTCTTCTGGAGATGTACGGTCAGGAAATGAACAGCCAGCAGATGCCATTTTATTGTCCATTTTGGAAAGAATGAAAAGATGAGAAACTTTGCACCTTGGCTAGAATCTTGGGAGGGAGAAATATGGTAGTTTGCTCTAGGAAAATGAAAAAAAATAAATGATGGATTTACATATTTTTCCCTCTCGATATTGCATATATGTATTGAGTTCCTGGTAAAATATTGTTCTAAAATTTGAATTAATAAAATGAAATTTGGCTTCCTAATTATGCTAGGACTAAATTACACTATGTGACTCTTAGCTAAGTTAAGGCTATTTCACCGTTACTATATAAAGAAGGATTCTAATTTGCTACTACCAAATTCTGATTATGATAAATGGAACAACTGCACAAAGCATTTAAGAGAGGGGTGTTGGAAAGCATGAGAGCATGAACAAAGCACCTCTTTCAAAACGACAAGAGAAGCCGTATCCATTGCTCAGCCTGCCCAGCTGTTTCTAAAGCTCTCCCTGGCTGTCTCTACAGACTAACTTCCCTTGCACAGCATAAGGCTGTTTCACCCGTTCAAAGAGAGCTGTTTTGTTCGTGCTAACATAAAGCACCTTTTTTCAAATGCTTTGTGATTCCTCGAAAATGAATTATTTGATTAAGGAGTGTCCAAGATAGGGTTGCAATGGTACGATCAAAGCTCCACCTATTTTTTTTTTATATCTAGCACAATTGTTTAAATTGGATGCCAATAAATTTCATAAACAAACATATTTTCAGAAATGTAACCAATATGGTCTTTATGTTTTAAAATAAATGGGTCCATGTAAAAGAAGCCTCTTATACTATTATTTTATGGAAGGAACTGAAGAAAAAGAAAAAGGAGATCCTGGGTGAAACAGAGGCCATAACAGTAATAAAAGAAGATAGATTACAAATCACTGAATCTGAGGACCAATGCAGGGTAAAAATTATCTTGTTGAACTGGGACTGGAGAAATCCAAGAACAAACCCACTTTCGGTCATGAATTGTCTTGACTTTAGAACAGTCATTCAACCTAATAAGGTTGTTATGGGGCTAAAATGAATGACAGTTTCTTTAATATTTAATTATGATTTATTATTAAAATAGTAAGATAATACAGATTGAAAATCTTCACAAAATGGGTGCCCTTCATCAGTAGTAGGACTATCACTATGAAAATGTCCAATTGTGTGTACAGACTTGTTCTGCCGGCGTGTCCCAACCGCCCGTAATTACTGGGTAATTAGTCCAAAAAGACACACACCACACGATAGAAGGAAAAAGAAAAGTCTTTATCAACAGAAAAGCAGAAAAAACTCCCTTTTTAAATGTCAAAGGGATTTTCTGGTACACGCAAGGCACAGGTTAAATGCAATCCAATTTCTCACCCAGTAACTGGGAAATTGAGTCCAATTCCAAAGTCCGGAAAGTCCACCCACAGTCTTGAACAGGGAAACAGCAAAACCACAATCTTGACGAAACGATGAATCAGATAAACTTCCACAAAGCTAAACCAGCATGCTGCTCTTTTTATCTGTAGCACTAATTACAGCAGCCCCACCCAACCATAGGTGGCCTCACTTATCTCCTGTAATAATCCTTCAGTTGTTCTCTCCTATGCATCACTCTACGCATGCGTGGGTCCGTCATACGTTCCTGTTCAGAATCCAGGGATGATAAGGATGATTGATCTCCTCCTGGACTGTCTGCCAAACTCCCCTCTTCCCTGCTACTCACGCTTCGTCAGAGGAGCCTTTGTCGGGAGATTCTGTCAGGAGTAAAACAGGCCTGTGGCATGTGGATGTTTCCCCCACATCCACCTCCACATTCCTTGGGGCAGGAGCTGGGCCAGAGCCAACCACAACACAGACTATATGCAATGCCAGCATATTCAGATGCTACCTTTGTTGAGCAAGGAAGATTAGAGTATGGTATAACACTTGCAGTTACTCTTGCTCTTGGTGTCCACCATCTTGATGTTTCTCTGGTTTGAATGAAGTTATACAACAAGAGAGGCTTCCAAAGTTATATAAGATCAGGCTTCCAATGGAATCAAGCTCCAGGCATTTGAGTCAGAAAAACTGGTCAATTTTGGGTGGCGCAACTTGCAGTACTGCAGTTGCTTCTGCTGACTGCTGGCTGTAGTTCACCAGTTCAAATATCACCAGGCTGAAGGTTGATTCAGCCTTCCATCCTTCTGAGGTGGGTAAAATGAGGACCCAGATTGTTGGGGGCAATATGCTGACTCTGTAAACTGCTTAGGGAGGGCTGTCAGGCACCGTGAAGTGGTATATAAATCTAAGTGCCATAGTGCTATTGCTAATCCAAGCCAAAACAACAGTAGAAGATAATCCAGAATAAGAAGAAGTCATCCCTTCAAAGATATCTAATATCAGAAGGGTCTCTCTCTCTCTCTCTCTCTCTCTCTCTCTCTCTCTCTCTCTGTTTGTGTGTATTCAGTTACTCTATTAAATGATGATACTAATGTAGACTTAAGCAGTAAAGCAACTTCTCACTCTGATACCTCCTTCATCTCAAGACTGAAATAGCAATGTTCCTTCCCAAGACACTTCTGAATCTATAGGCTTGTACAAACATAAAACATAATGGAAATATGTCTATGTCTACTACAAAGGAACTAATTTGACATTCTACAATTCCTCGGTATTCTTGGCTGGGAATTACAGGAAGCATTCAACAGTTATTGACAAGAACTGACTTATTTATTTATTGGTTGGTTGGTTGGTTGGTTGGTTGGTTGGTTGGTTGGTTGGTTGGTTGGTTGGTTGGTTGGTTGGTTGGTTGGTTGGTTGGCTGGCTGGCTGGCTGGCTGGCTGGCTGGCTGGCTGCTTGCTTGCTTGCTTGCTTGCTTGCTTGCTTGCTTGCTTGCTTGCTTGCTTGCTTGCTTGCTTGCTTGCTTGCTTGCTTGCTTGATTGATTGATTGATTGATTTGATTTGATTTGTATGCTGCCTCTCTCTTAGCTTGCAATTTGTTTAGATCCTGCATCCTTGGCTTTTTCCATTACTTCTTCTTCCTTCCTTCTTTTCCCCACTCTATGAATGCAAATATTGATTAGTGCAGGCAAGAGCTGTTTTCAGGAAACATGTGGGAGTTCATAGCTAGGTCTTGGAACAGGTAAAACTAGGAAATTTATCCCCAAAGCTGAAAATACTTAAGGCTATTGTGTCTTTAAAACTGTTGAAGGGAAGGCATTCTCTGTGTCCCTTCATTCCTAACGGTGGCTAACTGAAACCTTTACATAAACGTCTTCTTTTAAATTTTCATAAACAAAATCTCCAAACCATCACTGAGTGTTCCCTGTTATATTGTCCTCTTTCAGAGAAGTTCCAAGCATTTGCGACATTAACTGTCCTAGTGGCCAATAGTACTTGTGGGTGGGCTATATATTGTTGTCCTTCCCACATGAATTCTATTAATAAGATTTGCTTCTAAATATCCAATATTTAGAAGAACTTCTTTTCTCCTCAAGAAGATGGAGCGCCATCTAGTGGTGATGAAGCTTATAATAATAGAGAATGGGAAAGCAAAGTAAGTACAAAATTAAAACCAGGGTTTGATTTTTCAGAACGTAACAGCACCCTTTTTGGATATCCTATTATGAGGCCCATTCCATTACATCACTAGAAATGTGGCTACAATTCAGGCTCTTTTCTTTTAGTTGATGGGGAAATCGCATAAAGCTGCTTTGTAATGGTGATTTAAACCAAGAAGGAAAACCATTGACCAATACTTTCCTTAGAGTTGCCGTCTGAATCAATAGGTGAGTTGCATTGACTGAAAGAACACCCCTTGAAAAACCCACTGAGGAAGCAGTTGTACTTTATGGGGTTGTATCCAGTGATATATTACACAGATATTATACCCATATCTGCCCCCTTAAGTAGATGAGAAGCTTTATTTGATTTATGGCTTTTCCATATAATAATCTGTGTGGATAGTTTATGTTGCTAGTAATTGCCAGAAGCAATGGAGAAAACCATTTTTTCTCTATTGTATCTTTTTTTTTCATTCTAAAAATGTATTTTCTTAAAGAAGAGAAAGAGGCACATTCTTAAAAGTATGTCATTTATGTTGAGAATCATAATGGCTACTTAGCACTTTTCTTTAGAAATAGGAAAAGTTGACAAATGAGTCTAAGATCAGATTTATGTGTGTGTGTGCAGGTGTGGGTGTGTGACATAGTGGTTTAGTGTGTGTGTGTGGTATAATGTGTGTATGAGCATTTGCAAAATGTCATCCTGAAATAGGCGTTGATTGCTTACCTGAACGCCTCTTCTCGTACGGTGAGCGGGTACAGCAGTCACATGGGTTGCTCATGTCCAATCCGGTGGAACTGAGCCTAGTATTAAAAAAGCTTGCCGGATCCGCCCCTTCCCCAGAATTCGCGAATCCATAGACTAGGCTCAGTTGTGAAGCTCTGTAGTGTTCAACTCTCATTGTTAGAGGAAGAAAGGTATAGAAAGGTAAAGAAGACACATACAAGGGCGGGAAGTGACTGCTGTACCCGCTCACCGTACGAGAAGAGGCGTTCAGGTAAGCAATCAACGCCTATTCTCCGTACTGAAGGAGCGGGTCCAGCAGTCACATGGGACATACCCAATAGATACTCCCTAGGGTGGGATTAGCTTGCTATCGTGAGAGATAACGGATTGGAGTACCCTTCTGCCGAAGGCAGCGTCCGCTGAAGCATAAGAATCAATTTTGTAGTGCCTGATGAAGGAATTTGGCGAGGCCCAAGTGGCTGCTTTGCAGACCTCCTCCAACGGGGCTTGAGTCGCCCAAGCGGCCGAGGTGGCTGCGCTCCTGGTGGAATGCGCAGTGATGTTCCTTGGAACTGAGAGGGAGGCCGACTCATAGGCCTTAGATATAGTCCCTCTGATCCACCGGCCTATTACTGTTGAAGACACTTTGGCCCCCATGACTCTGGGATGATAGGCTACAAAAAGTGCTTCTGACCTCCGAAAGGGTCCTGTGCGTTGGATATATATTCTCAGCGCTCTGGTGAGATCCAGGGTGTGCCATCTAATTGCCAAGGGATGGTCTCGTTGGAGGCAGAAGGAAGGTAGGACAATATCCTGAGATCTGTGGAACATGGAACTGACCTTGGGTAAGAAGGTGGGGTCCAGTCGCAAGACTACCTTGTCCTGATGGAATTGACAAAGGTCCTGCCTGATTGAGAGGGCAGCCAGCTCCGAAATGCGTCGGGCAGAGGTAATAGCCACCAGGAAGGCTACCTTAAAGGATAGGTACCTGAGGGACGCCGATTTTAGGGGTTCGTATGGTGCCTGCGTGAGGGAATGGAGAACCCGTGGCAAATCCCAGGATGGATACCTGTGGACCTTGGAAGGTCTGAGGTTGGCTATGCCCTTGAGGAATTCCTGAACCTCAGGGAGGGATCGGAGAGGCTGTCTGCGGGGACCCCCTAGGACAGATGAAATGGCTGCCAGATGACGCCGGAGGGTGCTGGTGGAAAGTCCTTTATGGAAGCCTTGCATAAGGAAGGAAATAATTCTGTGTATGGGGATGCACAGAGGGGAGAGACCTTCCTGTAGACACCACTGGTGAAACTTGGACCACGTGTGGTCGTAGATTCGATTGGTCGAGCCCCTTCTGGCCTTTAAAATGACCTCCACTGAATCGGGGTCATGCCCACGCAGTTCTAAATCTCTCCTGATAACAGCCAAGCGGTGAGGTGGAACCACTCCGGGTCTGGATGGAAAGAGGCCCCCTGCCGCAGCATATCCCCCGAAGCGGGGAGTCGCCAAGGGTCCTGGACGGACAGCTGTTGGAGATCCGCGAACCAGGGCCGGCGGGGCCAATGAGGGGCGATTAGGATTACTCGGGCCCTCTCTGTGAGGACCTTGTGAATCACGTCCGGGAGGATTGGAATCGGAGGAAATGCGTAGAGTAGGCCTGGAGGCCATGGACTCCGGAGGGCATTGATTGCTTCCGCTCCCGGGGATGGAAATCTGGAATAGAAGCGAGGGAGTTGGGCGTTCGCATTGGTCGCGAAGAGATCCAGAACTGGTAGGCCGAATCTGAGGGTGATTTGATGGAACAGGTCTTGATGGAGGTTCCACTCTCCTGGGTCTATCGTTGCTCGGGATAGCCAATCCGCCTGGACGTTGAGACTCCCCGAGATGTGATCGGCTAGGAGCGACTGGAGATGTTTTTCCGCCCAAAGACCCAACTTGAGGGCCTCCCTCATGAGAGCCTTGGATCTCGTGCCCCCCTGTCTGCAGATATGGCTTTTTGTGGCAATGTTGTCGGTGAGAATGAGAACGTGCCGGTTGGGAATGCGAGGAGAGAAATGCTTCAGAGCCAGGGAAACGGCTCTTAACTCTAGCCAATTGATTGGCCTGGAAGCTTCCTCCGGGGACCACGTGCCCTGGGCTAACATCCCCTGGGCGTGGGCGCCCCATCCCGATAGACTGGCATCTGTGGTGATGACAAATTGATCCGGGCACCTGAACGGGGATCCTCTGTCCATGGCCGGAGACTTCCACCACTTGAAGGATCTGCGAACACTCAGTGGGATGACGATGCGTCGATTTGAGTTGCTGTGCCCCGATCTCTGAAAGGGCAACAGAAGCCACTGGAGTTCCCTAGCATGAAGGCGAGCCCAAGGAATGATGCCTATGCATGACACCATCTTCCCCAAAAGGGAAGATAGAGTAACTATGGATACTGAAGGATTAGATAAAACGTTAGAAATTAACTCCACTATACTGAGTTTTCTCTCGGGAGAGAGAAAAACCTGGGAAGATTTTGAATCAATAATGGATCCCAGGTGAGGAATGGAAGTGGAAGGTTGGAGGTGACTTTTGTCAAAGTTGATGGAAAACCCATGGTCCTGAAGGACTGACATGGTAACAGAAAGGTCTGATTTCACTCTCTCTAGGGAGTTCCCATGAATTAAAATATCATCAAGATAACATAAAATGTGGATGGGAGACGCCCGGATATAGGCCGCCAGGGACCCCAAGAGCTTTGTAAAGACCCGAGGGGCCGAGGAAAGGCCAAATGGCATCGCCCTATACTGGAAAAGCCTGCCTTGAAAGGAAAAACGTAAAAATTTTCTGTGGCATTTGGCTATAGGAATGTGAAGGTAGGCCTCAGTGAGGTCTAAGGAGACCATGAAATCTCCCGAGTGAATGGCGGCCAAAATAGAAGACAAGGAGTGCATCTTAAACTTTCTATATTTGATGAATAGGTTTAGTTTCTTTAAATCCAAAATGGCTCTCCAACCTCCGGAGGACTTTGGAACCATAAATAGGATGGAGTAAAACCCTTGGCCCTTCTGACCGGAAGGGACCGGTTGAATGGCTCTAATGGACAATAGATGAGAAATGGCCTCCTCCATACGGTTACAATCTGAGGATGACCTGGGAGAAGGGCAGGAAATAAAACGTTTAGGGGGAGGAGAAATAAATTCTAAAAGAAGGCCTGTTTGAACAGTGTCAATGACCCAAGGGTCCTTGGAGGTGAGACGCCAATTTGAAGCGAAATGAGCTAGGCGACCCCCTATGGGAATGGAGGAAAGATTACCATCTAGGTTTTTTTGAAGCCCTGTTAGAGGAAGCTCCCCTTTGGAAGCGAAAACCTCTACCCCTGGAGTTCCTACCTTGGGAACGAAAGCGGGGGGAATACTGACCTGGAGATCTCTGATAGGAAGCCGCTTGGTCTTGCTGGCGCCCTGGGCGACGAAAGGACTGCGTTTTGGTAACCTATTTCGTGGTTGGACCCAAAACCTTCTTCTTGTCCGTGGTCTCCGTGAGGAGTGGATCCAGAAGATCACCGAAGAGAAGGTCGCGCTTTAAGGGGCCCTGGGATAACTGCCACTTTTGGCGAACTCCCGCTTGCCAAGGGCGAATCCATAGGAGTCTTCTTGCCGTTGTAGAAGCTGCAATAGACTTAGCAGAAAATCTAGTAGATTGCAAGGTGGCATCAGCCACGTACTGGGCAGCTGCAAAGACTTTGTTGAAGTCTTGTTGACCTCTCAAGTCATCTGGAGGAATGTGCTGTTGAAGTTGGCGAAGCCACAGCAGCATGGCTCTGGAGAAGAAGGAGGCTGCTGCAGAACTTTTAATGGCCCAGGAATCAGCGGAGAATCCTCTTTTGAGCATTTGCTCGATGCGCTTGTCCTCTGGACGGAGGACTTCCTCCGCCTCGCCTGGCACAGCCGCTGCCGAGTGAAGAATTTTGACAGGTTCATCTGGTTTGGGAAAAGATAGAAGCTCTTCATAGGAAGAGGAGAGTTTATACAACTTTCTGTCCTTGGTAGAGGGATTAAGGCCAGAGGCTGGAAAATCCCACTGTTTGAGTAAGGCATCTTTAAACAATTTAGGCATAGGAATTACCTCATTATCCTCCTGTTCCTCTGTGAAGTAAGGTAAATTCTCCTCCGGGGGATCAGTGGAAGTGGAGGCTTGTTTCTCCTGGGCTGCTAATCCCGTAGAAATTCTAGCTTTGAGGAGGAGAGATTTGAATAGTTGAGAAGGGAAAATAGTAATTGGAGGAGGGACCTTTATTTGGGATTCCTCATCCTCTGATAAGCCCTGGAAAGGGTCTTCATCCTCCTCTACATCCTCATATTCATCCTGGGAGGATTCTGAATCATCCTGAATAGGAGCTCTGACCGCTGGGGAAGAACCCAAGGGGCGGGAGGAACGAGAAGGAGGAAGAGGTAAAGGAAGCTCATTGATGGAGGAGAGTTTGGCATCAATGGCTTTGGACAACACAGCAAAAATAGATTGGAACTCAGGAGGTAAAGTGGAAATATCAGCAGAAATGGCAGAAGAATTCCTAAAGGCCTGGGAGGATCCTGGCTGGGGGGAATCTTCAATAATATCTGGTTCCTCTGGACCTATGCCCCATAGGTTAGGTTGGGGTCTGTCTAGGTTTGGCTCATCCAGAGATAACACAGGGACCCCAGAAGGAGGCAGACTAGAGGCCTCTGGTGGGTCTTGACTACTGATTACTTGGGCCTGCACTTTCAAACGTTTTGCTGATTTGTCATGAATTTTTTGTAGGGCTAGGTCCCTTCTCTTCTCAGCCCTGGTGACCTTGGTCGAGGGACGGGCCCCTGGAGAAGAGGAGGAAGAGGCCTGGGGGATACTAGTAATCTCATCGCCTGTAGGCCTGGCCTCTCTGGGACCTTTAGTTGTGCCTCTCTTGGGAAAAGTAGCCATAGTCTGACAATTAACAGAAGACAAGGCTGAGCCAATAACTAAATTATAAGGAGAAGATTTCAAGGACTTCCCAAGAGGAATGGATCCTGCTTCGAGGCCTCGAAGCTGCTGAGACGTGAGGACAATCTGGGCAAACCCAGAGTTCGTGCCCCCAAATCCAGCGGGGCCAGCCTCCCTAAACTTTGCAATTAAGTAAAACCAAGGCACTCTGGTTGGAGGCTTAGCCGGTGGAGAATTTAGCCTGGGACCCCCAAGGCCCGCTCCCGGATCCACGCGGTGGACTGAGGCCTACGCGGCTGGCAGAAGGCCAACACGAGAGGCCTAGATATTTTAAAAAAGGGCGCGAAGGCCTTCGCGCCGAAAAAAATCGCTCCGTAGAATTTCTTAAGGGAAAAGCGATCGACTAAGTCCAGGAGACTAGAAGGCGTCTCACTCCGCAGGAGGTATTTTATAAGCCCTTAAATATTTTGATAAATACTTGCACCAGAACCTCCAGGCCAAGGGATTAGAAGAATCCACAAGCGGCCGCAGGAATCGTAACCGGCAAAACCGCCGGGGGAAAACGAAACCGCAACTTCTCCCAAGGAAAAAAGCCGAGCCGCTTTATTTCTTTTTTTCTTTTAAACGGCTGGCGCAATTAGTGCAAGTAATTGAATAAAGACAATAAATCTTACTACTTTTTTGAAGGAAAGGTCGAAGGGAAGGTGTTAGAATGTTGAACGAGCATTCACAATACAACCGCAGGATATGCGAACTGAGCGAATTCTGGAGAAGGGGCGGATCCGGCAAGCTTTTTTAATACTAGGCTCAGTTCCACCGGATTGGACATGAGCAACCCATGTGACTGCTGGACCCGCTCCTTCAGTACGGAGAATATTATTAAGTGTTCCAGTGAACATTGCAACAAGAATAAGATGCACTTGGGATATGTTTTGATGGTACTTTAATTCTCTGATTCATTCCATTTCCTGTCTCCTAATGGTGCCAATAATAATCCAAGACATTGAAGAACACTGAGTTAGCCCTTTAGTCAGACAGTGCTCAGACAGTGGTTATTTAATAGCATAATAGCTATGCCATGTACTTCCCTTGACTCCTGAAAAAAAATGTTCTTAGTAATGCATAAATAGCATGGCTCTAAGGAAGAAGTCTAAAACTAGTCAATAATTTAGGAAGAAAATTGAGATTTATATGTTGGATAAATCTGAAATTCATTCCTCAAATTTGTAGGCAGGTAATTTGCAATAACCTGTCGATTTCTGGCACTCAAGATAGCAATACCCCTCAATAAGCAATATTTTTATGCTAAATGTATGCAAATTGAATTGAAAAGCCAGTCCCATTATTACAAATGTAGAACATCAGTTTCTTTCGGTTGAATTTCACATAATATTAGAAAATCTATGTTCTGTCTGGGTCCCCCCAGACGCCAACACCAACCAAAAAGAGTGTCCAGACACACTGGTAAAAAGCAAAGGCAGTTTATATAATTCAAAGCAAACACAGGTAACAAAAACTGTTCTTACAGACAGGCACACTATGAAGCTTCACAGAGGTTTCACGAAGGCCAGGCAATAAAACAGGATTCTTTCTGGCAAAAACCACGCTGGAGATAATAAAACCCACACCTCCCCCAAGTCTTCCAGACTTCTAGGCCACAAGCCAAGATCAGAGACGCCGAGAATCGAAGCAAGGTCACAGGACTCCCAATTGATAACTCTCCACAAGACTGTAAGGGCGGGCCTGCCTTTTCAACCCTGCTGAGGAGAACCACACCCAAACCCAGCTGTTGCCAATTCAGGGATGGAAATACCTTTCTAATTGGCCCCGTCTTTGAGCTGCTCGTCGCTGCCTCATGTCTATTATAGCCTGTGCGTCTTCATCCAATGACTCCAGGCTACTAGTTGGGGAGAGCCCCCCCCCCGGGGGTCTCAGGCTGCTCTCCCTCCTCCTCTTCCTGATGTTCCTCTCCCCCGTCTGCCTGGTCCTCCCCCTCCTGTTCACTGTCCTCCTCCTCTGGGCATGGATCTGGCAGAGATCCAGCCGGTCCCCGAGGAGCCTCAGGCTGAATCACAACAATCTATATGCACAAAAACACATGCAAAGCAAAAATCAGAATCAACTATAACGCTGTCTACATGGGGCTACCTTTGAAAAGTGTTCGGAAACTTCAGATCGTGTAGAATGCAGCTGCGAGAGCAATCATGGGCTTCCCTAGGTATGCCCATGTTACACCAAAACTCCACAGTCTGCATTGGTTGCCGATCAGTTTCCGGTCACAATTCAAAGTGTTGGTTATGACCTATAAAGTCCTTCATGGCATCGGACCAGAATATCTCTGGGACCGCCTTCTGCCGCACGAATCCCAGCGACCAGTTAGGTCCCACAGAGTTGGCCTTCTCTGGGTCCCGTCGACTGAACAATGTTGTCTCACGGGATCCAGGGGAAGAGCCTTCTCTGTGGCGGCCCCGGCCCTCTGGAATCAGCTCCCCGCAGAGATTAGGATTGCTCCCACCTTTCGCAAACTTCTTAAAACCCACCTCTGCTGTCAGGCATGGGAGAACTGAGACATCTCCCCCCTGGCCTATATAATTTATGCATGGTATGTTTATTTTAAAATAAGGGGTTTTTAGAGATTTTTTAATATTAGATTTGTGATATATTGTTCGTATTATTGTTGTCAGCCGCCCCGAGTCTGCAGAAAGGGGCGGCATACAAATCTAATAAATAATAATAATAATAATGAGGCTGTATTTTAGAGGCAGACAAATTGCTTAAAATCCTATTGTCTGAGCCCTATATGAAGAATAGATAATACATAATTAATATAGCAACCAAAATGTATCTCTCTTTTCCCCCCACTCTGTGTATACCTTAGTCTCCCCGCTTTCTCTTTTCTTTTCTCTCTCTGTCATTTATGTGCTTGATCCTGTACTTCTGAGTTTGTATAAAGTGTTAAGTGTGAGATGAAAGACTGATTTATCTGATCAATCCAAAGGAGCCAAAGAAACATTGTAAGGATGCTACACTAACCTGGAGGAAATCTATTCACTCTAGAGAAGAACTCTATTAACTGACAAGTTCAAATGCATTTTGCCAGCTGGCCAAAGGTTGTTTTTGCAGAAGTCCACTTGAATGAATAAAGCATTTTAATAGCTTCTTCCTTGACTGCAGAAGGTCAACATTTGATCTTTCTCATTATACAAACGTGCTGGTGCAACACTGACTGCCTTGTTTCCACAATAGAAAAATTTGCCTAGAACTCCTTTGTCAATGAACGAGAGATCGCTCTAATCCCCATGCAAAATAATGAATTGTTGAACGGACAAATTTTGTACTATTCTGTAACACAGACTTTAAATTTTCACACTTAAAAAAATGATAATTTTATTTAGTAATTAATGGACACTGCAATATTTAAATATCATATGAAATTACATTCTATCAGTATTTCAAATAGCAGCCATTTTTTATTCTTCTGTGTTTGAATCACTTGACATGCTAGGACTCCTATCAGCTAATGCTCCTTCTTCCTGTCCATTGTTTGGGTCATTTTATGAACATAAAGAAAAACACTCCAGCTTCATTAATAGTTCATTAATAAACATCCTTGTTTATTATTTCTGTACAAAAATATGAATATCTGAAAAAAGAAGTGATTAAATGAGAGCACACTAACAAGACTCCATTCTCCCCTTGCAGAAATTACTAAGCCTATATCTGCGTTAGTTTAATATTTACATCCAGGTAGAAAGTTCTCCTCTCCTCTTCTTTGTTTGTCCGTTATAAAACATAAGCAAAAGACACAGCATAATGATCTCAAAATAACAAGACATCCATCAATTACAAAGGAACAGGGTTACTAAAGAGAAATGTCTAAAAATAATAATCTAAGACATTTTGTTGACATTACTGAGCCTTTATAACTGCCATGATGATCGAATAAACTTTTATTCTATAATGTCAATCTCATTTCTTACCTTAAGTCAGTGTTCCTCAAATAGTGGGGCTGGGGCCCCTGGGGGGGGCATGAAGCGATGCAGGGGGGCACGTGAGCCTGGGGAATGTGCTTTTTCGGCTGCAGGCAGTAGGGTTTTTTTACACCAAACAATAGCATGTGAGTAGGAGATATGAAGTGCATGTAACAAACCTTAAGTGACACCATGGAAATATTTAACAGGGATTAAAAGAAAGGAGGAAAGAGACGGAGATAATGAGACAAACGTAAATCTCCTGAAAGCTAAGATGAAGAAATATGACAAAGCGTTTGTAGTGCTTGACTTCATTGTGACTACATTGGAAGACAAGAAAAGACCAGTATGTTCACTGTGTCTAAAAATGTTGGCAGTGGACAGCATGAAGCCAAATTAATTAAGGCATTGCTTAAACACATTATACCCCAATCATGCTGATAAGTCGCTTGGGTTTTTTGAGCGAAAATGTGCTGAATATTGCAAACAATCATCCCAGCGGAAAGTTGAGGAAGGCGTGAAATGTTTATTTCTTCCTGGGGTGGCGTAAAAGAAAATAATTAAGAAATACTGCCTTAAGTCATGGGTGTCAAACCTGTGGCATCATGTTGCAACATGTTGCAGTTACTTGACGTATCATGATGTTTTTCCCTTATGTGTGATGCACCTGGCGCCTTAAGTAATAAAATATAATTCTTGTTTATAAGGCATATATAGACTTGCTTTGACAATTCCCTTTCCTTCTCCTCTTCCTCCCTAAAGAATAACAGAAAAGATTCCTCTGAAGCCCTATTTCCATTTCAAGTTTTTCTGCAAACATGCCTATCGGAGAAAAATTAACACTCCCTCTGTCCAATCCAGTAAAAAAAAGGGATCAGCATATCTTTGAATAGATCTTTGTATGAAGGTTGCAGAGGTGGGTCCCCTTACCTTTGCCACCGGTTCGTGAACTTTTTCACGAATCAAAAGTTAAACGTCCCCTCATTCAATTTTACTTCCGCGCAGGCTCGGTAGCAGGATTCAGCCCAAAACACAGCTGTGGAGATGATCAGCTGTGCTTAGGTGAAGAAATAAAGGTCAGTATTAACCTGGGAGCAGGCGGGAGGGCCCTTTTTCAAGCAGCAGAAGAGAAGAAGCCACCCAAACAGGGGGGAAATTGCTAAAATTTTCAAAAAAAAGCTGGAGGTGCCCACAGACCAGCATCAACCATGACATCACCAGTGGGTCGCTACCAGTTCGGCCAATCCAGTCTGAACTGGGAGAAATCCACCCCTAGATGGTTGACAATTCAACCAGGCAGAGACAGAATGCTTCCCCAGGCCCAGCTAACAAATCAAAATTGTTGACTTGCACATTTCTTTAAAACTACAGTACTGTACTTTGTTTTTCCACAGACCACAACTTTTGATTCATGAAAAGGAAGTAGAACTTGTCAAAATCTGATTATGTTTTCAGTATGAAAAATGAAAACTATGACCCAGATCTAAGAAGCCATGTAAAACTAGGTCTTATTAACTCCTGAAATATTTATCAGCTGTAACTTGTTTTCTTATTACTGCAAGGCTGTACTTCTTTGTCCTGCTCTACTAAAAGAAAATAGGAAAAATATCTTATTTAGAACATAAGAGAATCTTATATAAAGATGTAACAATCCAATCTTATAATATAGAGATTGACCCTGTTCTGGCCAGCAGAACAGGCTTCAAATAGGGCAGCGATATGGCTAGTAGCAGGTACAATTGCCTTTCTCCATGGGAAAATACCAAGCTTTGATAAAGCAATGATCAAGAGAAGCAAAATTCTCACAATTGTTGCAGGATTGTTTTTCCAAAACAACTTCTCATATACTTTATCCGTTCCTTATTTTATAGTATTTATGACTCATTCAGTCCCAAAGGATTTTGCGACATGTAGCATATCAGCATCTGCCCATACACATACATACATACGGTAATAAATCTCTATGGAATGATATCTCTCCAGAAGTCCATAGTGCTCACTCTGTTGATTTTTCACCAACTGTTGAACATCTGGTTGTTCTCCCAGGTCTTGGAGTAGACTAGTTGGTTGAGCTCCTTTAGGGTTCTGCATAGGTTTGGTTGTTTGGGTTCAGGTATTTTTCAGTTTTCTATGTTATTAGTCAGCCATATCTTTTAATCTTTGGTATGTGGTTCTTCCTAATTTTATTTTATGTACGCTGACAAAATTGCTGTGGAATCCGATGACCTCAAATTTAAAATATTAAAGGAAACCAGAGTTGACTTAGCATGACATTTTAACACCACCTCAAAGATGGATAACATTCACATTTTTATTAGACAATAATAATCATTCTTTACATAAGAGTCTACTACAAGGAATATGGTTGAAAGGAATATGGATGCCATAAATGCAAGGTTAGCTTTTTCAAACTGGAGGGGTTCCTCAGATGGGTTGGTCCTATTATTTCAAGCCTCCCATGGCCATGTAAAGTACAATCTGGAGACTTTGATTGCTGTGCTCTTCAGCAGCTACAGCCATGAAAAAGGGGGTAGGTGTCCTCATTATTCCTGGGCAAAAAAAGTACTTGGTCTTGTCAGTTAGAAAACATGTCTAGGTAAAGTGCTGTTCACTTTTGACCAAGATGTTGATGGAACACATTGACATTGCTGGCCTCGGGGCTGAGCGGGACAATGGAACCAATGTTCAAAATGATTAAAAATGCCATGAAAAGAAACAGGGAAGACTCTGGATAGATCCTTCTAAAGGCTTTTCCATCTTTCTCAGTCATTACGAGAAGTAGAACTTCCTTTCTTTTTCTTGCAAGCAGGCATCATACGGAGTGTTCTGCTGGGCTCTCTGATAGGAGCCTCCCGAAAATTCAAGGGTACAAATTTCAAACACACATACACGTTTGAAAATTCAAAACAATGTTCTTTATCACAAAATTCAAAATAAACAAAGCACTCTTTTTGTATTGCAAAGAGCACTCTTCCCAAAACAACTGGGTAGTCTGTACAATTTCCCTTAAGCAGTCATTAAGTACTTATCCAGCAGCTGTGAAGAAACGTCACACACACACACACACGTTGCTCTGCTTTGGTTTCAAAGGCATGAAAAAGCAACAAAGTCCAGCAACACAAGATTCCTGACGAATTCCGATCAGATATTCTTCCACAATGGCCAAACCCACACACTGCTATTTACAGCAGCAGCCCTAATTACTGGAGCCCCACCCAAACACAGGTGGCCTCCCTTATTTCCTGTAATATGTTCTTACTTGGTCTCTTCTATGCATAATTCTGCGCTTGCGTGGGTCCAAAACGTCATCATCTGAATCAAAGGAAGATAAGGGAGATTGACTGCCTGGGCTGTGTGCCAAGCCCTCCTCTGCCGAGTCACTCCCACCTTCTTCTTCGTCTGAGGAAACTAAACTCTGAACTGATTCTGTCGGCAATAACACAGGCCTGTGACATGGTGAATTTTCCCCTGCATCCACCTCCCCATTCCCTGGGGCAGGAGCTGGGCCAGAGCCAACCACAACACGGAGAAAACATATTGAGCACAAATGGCTGCATTCCAGCTATCCATTCCAGTTATCCTACAAATTCCACAGTCAACTGTAGTATTTCCTTCATAAAAGGAACTTTTAAACCCTCCCCCCCTTTTACTGTCGTCCGAAATATCACAATCCATGACTTGCTTTAAATCCCTACCTCTGTCTCTGCTGTATAGCATTTAGCAATAGCATTTAGACTTATATACCACTTCACAGTGTTTTACAGCCCTCTCTAAGTAGTTTACTGAGTTAATATATTGCCCCCAACAAACTGAGTCCTCATTTTACCCATCTCGGAAGGATGGAAGGCTGAGTCAACCTTGAGGCAGTGGTGAGATTTGAACTGCTGAACTACAGCTAGCAGTTAGCTAAAGTAGCCTGCAGTGCTGCACTCTAACCACTGTGCCACCCCACTCATTGAGCAGGTATCCTCCCATACATAATTTCTGCATACAATACTGGATTGAGATTTAATGTTCTATACCAGGAGTGTCAAATTCGTGTTGTCATAGCGGTGTCATGTGATATGTCAGAACTTTTCCCCCTTTTGCTAAACTCGGTGTGGGCGTGGCTAGCATGTGATACATCCAGCCTATGGGACACGAGTTTGACAGACCTGTTCTATGCCATTTTATTTGGATAGGTTGGACAGTTCCATGCACCAGAATTATATACTGGTTGTCCACCCCCAAATCAGCACTAATGAACATTCAAACCAGCCTGAATGGGCATTAAGAAACATGCTGTCTAATTGCTCAGGGAAAACTATACAAGTGCTGATGGCAGGATTGAAAAGTCACTAATGGCTACAAATGGGATATGAACTCCTGTGCCAACCATTAGACAAGATAACTAGCAAATACTACAGTAACAAATATACAGTTCTGGCATTGTTGAAGGCATTGAGAATCTGATAAGGAAATACAGTATCTCTAAATGATCAGCCAATGGATCATGGGTTATCTATTATCATTATCATTTAAATCCTCTGACTGTCCTGCAATTTGAGTTGGAAATTAATCTTTTCTGTATAAGAAATATTGTTTCACCTAAAAGTGTTCAAAAGTCAATGTTGACGTTTCTAGACTCAAAGTTTTATCACCTAAATCCAATACTTTTTCCATACATAAATGGAAATTCAGAGCAAAAATTATTAGAATATGTCAGAATTTGGCCTTTCATATGCAAATTGTATCTCTGCCTATATATTTGCCTTGAAAGTAGCCCAAATTTGAACAACCTAGATTAATAACAGGGATTGATCAGTGGAAGTGACATTTTGTATTATGTCATTCAATGTTCATCAAATGCTTTATATCATTTTCCAAATTTCAATTTCATGGCAGTCACGGATCCTATATTTTGAACACATTCTATAAGTTATCCCACTTGGTTGAAACAGTTTTGCTCTGAGATTCATTATTTCACCCAGTTAAAAATTACACACACAAGAATTTTAGTGTTATATAGACTAAATAGATATCAAAAAAGCCTTCCTTAATTACAATGGAATTATTTTAAAATCAAGAGCCTTTTGATTTTGTTGTTTCTTCTGAAAAATAAAATTCTTGATGACAGGACTATTTGATAGAGTTTAAAGTGTAAGTTTCTAAAAATTAAATGATAATTGTAGCTGTTTTGGGGGAAATTACTAAAATGTACATATATTTATCTACATGAACGTAGAGGTGAAAGAAAGAATCAAATTAATTAGCTCATTTATTGCTTCTTTTGTATTATGCTTAATTATTGAGCTTTGTTTCCCAAACATCTTGGGTGAGAAGGGCTACTAAAAAGCAATATTGTTAGTTTGAATTTTGAAAATGTGTCTCTGTAATTGGCCATAAGCAACACCGCAATTGCTGTAAATAGGCCAAAGCCCATGAGAGCTCATTTTGTGAAGCACTAATAGCATCCTCTAAAATTCCAAAAATGCTCCCTGACTCAGAAAGATAACTATAAATCTATTACTCTAAAACTTTTGAAGTATGGTTCAAACTTGATTGCAGAAAATATGACTTCAGTAACAGAATTGTCAATGCCTGGAATGCATTGCCTGACTTGGGGTTTTCTTCCCCAAACCCCCAAAACTTTAACCTTAGACTGTCTACTGTTGACTTCACCCCATTCCTAAGAGGTATTTAAGGGGCATGCATAACTGCCTCAAGGTGTCTACCATCCCTTTCCTAATGTGGTTGGCTCTGGCCCAGCTCCTGCCCCAGGGAATGTGGAGGTGGAGGCAGGGGAAACGTCAACATGTCCTAGGCCTGTTTTGTTGCCGGCAGAGTCAGCGAGTGCAGTTTCCTCGGACAAAGAAGGTGGGGATGACTTGGAAGAGGGGGGCTTGGCACACAGCCCAGGAAGCCAATCACCATTATCTTCGGTCAATTCGGATGACGAAGTGTTAGACCCACGCAGGCGCAGACTTATACATCGAAGAGACCAATTGAGGAAATATTACAGGAGATAAGAGAGGCCACCCGTGTTTGGGTGGGGTTCCAGTAATTAAAGCTGCTGCTATAAATAGCAGCGTGCTAGTTTGGCCGTTGTGAAAGATTATCTGATCGCAGTTCTTCAGGATCGTGCCTCGCTGTGTCTGAACTTTGTTTGTGGATTTTTCACGCCTTTGACACCAAAGCAGAATAAAGTGTGCGTGTGTGTTTCACTTCGTGGGAAGAAGGAGGGCTGTGACGTTTCTTCACAGCTACTAGCTAAGTACTTAAGGACTGATTATGGGACTTGTACAGCCGACAAGGTTGTTTTGGGGAAGAGTGCTCTTTGCAATACAAAAAGCGTGCTTTGTTTCTTTTGAATTTTGTGATAAAGGGCATTGTTTTGAATTTTCAAACGTGTGTGTGTCTGAAATTTGTACCCATGAATTTTCAGGAGGCTTCTACCAGAGAGCCCGGCAGAACACCTAATAGCCCTTTATTCGTATCCATTTCATTTATTCATAATCATGTTTATACATATATCTGTTATCTAATACATGCTTGAAGAAACAAACAAACAAACAAACAAACAAATAAAACAAATAAACATCAATTTTTAACTATCTCTGATATCATTTTAACTTTGGAGACGACATTCAGTTCTCTAAAACTCTGAGACTTTCCTCATTCATTTAATAAATGTTTTTCTTAGCAAGAATAATTTTGGTCATAAGTTGAGGACTACCTGTAGTTGTTTTGGAGTTGTCTCAGAATTGTAGAAAGGGATAGTCCTAACAACTTTTGATTCAGCTCTTTAATTCCATGCAGGACATTAGCAGAACTGCTATTTTCTGATATGCTATTAAAATATTTCTAATATTATGCAAAATGGTACAATGAAATGATTAAAGATCTGTACTGCATTATAGACATATTTTTCCAAAGTTCAATAAAATGAAAAGAGGAGAAAAGGGGTGGGAGAAAAAAATAGAATTTGGTTCAACAGCATTGGTTGAGCATTTTCTCAGTTTCCTCATAGTTAAAAAAATAAAAATAGAAACCAAAGAGATCAACGAAATTTGAGACATTAATTCGTCTTCAGGGCAGAAATGATTTATTTGAAGTATAGTGTTCTATAATTAAGAATAGCATAATGGTGCACAAGAGAGCTGTAGACTAGCAGCCAGAATTATTTGATTGGTTATATACCGGGAATCTGGCTACTAATAACTGTTGCATTTTTTCTATTGATCAAATAAAATAAATTAGGGCTAGCTGTTGGGTTTTTTGGTATTTAATTTATTGACAGAAAAACAAAAACCCATTAATCAAAAATTAAAATATATACAGGCTGTCCCAAATAATCAGGGAAAAATACAAAGTCACAGGTACAATTAATCAATAGTTTAATATCAACTATAATCTGGATGACTGAGAATCTCCATGGACATTATTATCAATCATAATCCTCAATAATGGGGTTGGAGGCAATACAAATTAATTGGAACAAAGACCCAGAAGTAAATATTTACCTATATTATTTTTAGGAATGTTTTTCTTTTTCTTCTTTTTAATATTTCTAAAACATAATATAATGAAGATTTGGCACTGTTCAAAATGTATATTTATTTTTATATCGAGAAAACAATTTAATATACGGTATTCCTCTTGATATTTTTACTAATATTTTTTTAGAAAAAGTTTTACTGAATAGATATATACATTAAAAAAGAAAGTACATAATCTTTAACCTCTATTTCATACTTATTTACATTAATCATGTATTGTACAATGTCTTAAATCAGACAAATTACACAATGATAGAAACAGAAACAACAGAAAAGAGTAGAAAAAAAGAAGAGAAACATAGAAACATGTAACAAACACCCCCCCCCCCCTTGCTGTCTTGCTTTCTCTTCTATTATTCTATGGCGTTTGTGACCAACGGTTATCTTTTGGCTTTATGTAGAGCCTTTTTGAATTGTATATGGGTTCTTACATTAAATTTCAGACAAAATATATCTCTAAATCTGAGTGATCGGCTTAAAGTCACGCAGCTGGTTTTCATGTCTAAGCTGGAACTATCGGTAGAACTCATCATCTCCAGGTTTATATTTTGGCACCTTAGCACTTAACCATTATAGTTTTGTTAAATAAAGTTGTAATCAATAATAATCACAGTAACATAAAACATTACACTAGCTAATAAACACTATATTCCCCCCCCCCCTATATTTTAAGAAATTGGCTTAAACATGGTATGAAACTTACTATGGGAAAAGATTTTTTGAGATTTAAAAAAGAGGTGGAGATTTAGTTTAGTCTCTTAAGGAAATGTATGCTGTACAGAGAGTTTTTTAAAAAAAATAATAAAATGAGAATAGAACACAGCTGTGTTAAATGCATTCCATAAGTAAGTGTACAAGTCAACTTACCACTTACATTAAAGATTAATATGTCTCAACTGAGTAGTTTAACTTCCAATCTAATTAATTTGCTAGGGAACTAGGGTTTTTTTTCTCATTTTCTCATTGAAAAGGCATCTGGACTCTCCTTGCACTTCTCAGCCAACACAATTTGGACTTATATCACAAACAGTTTGTTAAAAAATAAAAAGGAAATAAAATGTAAACTTACTACAGGTCACCAAATTGAATGTTATGATAAGGAACCTAGAGGGAATGTTTTCATCAAAGACATAAACCCAGAATATGGATTGTTTCATTTTGGTTTAATGTATGGATGAAGCCAGTCAACTGTTTATTCAATAAATCATAAGTAAGCAGTCAGTCGAAAAGAAATCCACTCTTGCTTGTTATGTTGCATCATGGGAAGGAAGGAAAACCTCTACATAGCATAGCACTCAGTGAGCACAAGGTGTCAATTGCATAGAGTAGACTGTGTCCTCAATAACTCTCTTGCTTGCTTCTATGCACTTAGCAAACAGCAGAGAATGCCTTGTACTGCAAAAGATTTCCATCCAGATGGAGAGATTTCAAAAATATAGTCACACTTACATGAGATGAAACAAAGGTTTCCCTGGTAAGGAAGCCACTCAGGCCAACTTCATCAGAATAGAGCCCTGTGGCTTTACACAGCTTTATTTGTTGCCCGGTTGCATCATTGCCTAGAGTGAGAGGCCCTTCAGATGTTACTCATGTCCTAGGCACTTCATGGCTCAGTTTACTGTAACACACCTATGGGACTTTCTTTGAAAGCCACTTGACTAGTTCAGAATGCAAAGGCATGGACTGTATGCCTTGATATGCCCATGATTGCCAGATGTTTTCCAACCCTGGATTTAATGAAGCACAATGGACCAACACCAGCAGATGACATGGCTTCCCAAATCAACACAGACTGTGGAAACTTTTGCATCTCATTTGGAAATCAAGGACCCAGAGTATGGAGGAAGAGTGGAGAGGCACACACTGCAAGATGCTTGAAGTCCAGTGTGAAGTTTCCACAGTCTGGGTTGATTTGGGGAGCCATGTTCTCTGCTGGTGTTGGTCCACTGCGCTTCATTAAGTCCAAGGTCAATGCAGCCGTCTACCAGGAGGTTTTGGAGTACATCATGCTTCCTTCCACAGATGAGATCTATGGGCACACTGACTTCATTTTTCAGCAGGATTTGGCACCTGCCCACACTGCCAAAAGCACCAAAACCTCGTTCAATGACTGTGGGATTCCTGTGCTTGATTGGCCAATAAACTCACCTGACCTGAACCCCATGGAAAATCTATGGGGTATTACAAAGAGAAAGATGAGAGAGATGAGGCTGAACAATGCAGAAAAGATGAAGGCCGCTATTGAAGCATACTGGTCTTCCATAATACTAATGGAAGCAAAATGATAGCTTCGATGCCATGCCACAGAGGCAGTACGTCGGACATCTTTGTGACATCAAAGCTCCGCCCATGGAATTCCCTATTGGGATTCCCCACCTCCTTTCCAGCCTCCAGATCGGCCGAAAATGCCGCCGCCAATCGCAAAAATGGCGCTCTACTGAGCGCCGCCGCCCGGCTGTAACCTTCTGAAACAGACGGGCGCTTCTCGGCGGCCTCTGGAACCCAAACCCGAAAAGTTCGGGTTCGGGAGAACGCCAAGAAGCCCCCCGGCTGTTTTAAAAGGTGACAGTTGGGCGTCGTCGTCCAGCAGAGCGCCATTTTGCGATTTTTTTTCTTTTTGCACGCATTAATCGCTTTTACATTGTTTCCTATGGGAAACAAAGTTTCATCTTACAAATTTTTCGCCTTACGAACCTACTTCCGGAACCAATTAAGTTCGTAAGACGAGGTATTACTGTATATCTTCTTTTAAATATTAGAGAATAACTATACTGTACTTCCAGAAAGCCACATCAAATTTAAAGATCTGTAAAAGTATCATCTGAAATGTAACAGTGTCCTGTATTACGATAAGGCAGCTGAGTTAAATTCTGAGTTAGTTATGTTTTGAGTAAATCTATTTAAATAATTGGCAGGAGTTAGTGTGACTACGTTTAAGAAAACTTTCTGGAATTAATATATTGCCATAATGTGCATTTCTCCAATTCTTTGCTATTTCTATGGGTCAGACACACATGGGCAGAAATTTATTTATTTATTTCTTCATTCATTCATTTTTTTATGCCGCCCTTCTCCTTAGACTCAGGGCGGCTTACAACATGTTAGCAATAGCACTTTTTAACAGAGCCAGCATATTGCCCCCACAATCCGGGTCCTCATTTTACCCACCTCAGAAGGATGGAAGGCTGAGTCAACCTTGAGCCAGTGATGAGAAATACACAGCAAACAGTGTATCTGTACAGGTATCTGTACTGTTTGCTGTTTGGCAAATTGCTGAGAGGCAGAGGCCCTTCTTCCTTGTTTTCCTACCCCAAAACTAAGGTATGTCTTATACTCCAAAAAATACGGTACATGTGTATATAAATGTATGGTAAATAACTTCAATAGCAATTATACTTCCTCAATAGCAAGTGTATGCATCAGTGAAGCTCATTCCCTGCAAGGGGATGCAACAGTACCATCTACTGGTTTGATAACCAGTCTTACAAAAAATGCTAATATCTATAACATATCCTGAAGTTGAATGGTAGGGAATATTTATAGTGGCTGAATTATAACTCCCAGAAATTCCTGGCTACAGGAGAGCTACAGGGCTACAGCTCTCTCGCAAACATATATTCCATTCCCACCCATTATGGGTATACAGTGATAAGAGATAGAAATGCATTCATCCAGCAGAGCATGTGAAATCATGTTTACATATACAGTCCCCTTTACTTTTTGTTCACAAAATTCACATAAGCTTGTGCTGTGCCATAGGAACGACCTAATGTTGTTACGTTTACATGACTATACCCATATGTTAGACAACCTTTAACTGTTTTGGTATTAGTATGTAATCTTTAAAATGGCAGTTCTGAAGAATGTAAAGTCTGACATACTCTACATTAGAATGTATTAACCCTGTCTTTTGTGGACAGAGAAAGAAACAGTGGTTTATGTTGTGGTTAGCTCTGGCACAGCTCCTGCCCCAAGGAATGTGCAGGTGGATGTGGGGGAAACATCCACATGCCGCAGGCCTATTTTGCTCCCGATGGAATCTGCCGACAAAGACTCCTCTGACCAAGGAAGCATGAGTGACAGGGAAGAGGGGAGTTTGGCAGACAGCCCAGGAGGAGATCAATCATCTGTATCATGCCTGGATTCTGAACAAGAATTAATGACACATCCACGCATGCGTAGAGTGATGCATAGGAAACAACAACTGAAGGATTATTACAAGAGAAAATGAGGCCACCTGTGGTTGGGTGGGGCTGCTGTAATTAGTGCTACAGATAAAAGTGCAGCCTGGTGTTTTAGTCTCATGGCAGTTTATCTGATTCATTGTTTCGTCAAAATCGTGGTCTTTGTGCTGTTCAAGATTGTGTGTGGACTTTCTGGACTTTAGAATTGGACTCAATTTCCCAGTTATTGGATGAGAAATTGGATTGCATTTAACCTGTGCCTTGTGTGTACCAGAAAATCCCTTTGACATTTAAAAAGGGAGCTGTTTCTGTTTTTCTGTTTATAAAACCTTTTGGGTTTTCCTTTTATCGTGTGGTGTGTGTCTTCCTGGACTAATTACCCTGTAATTACGGGCGGTTGAAACATACTGGCAGAACAGTTTACAGATTATTCTGTCGGGAATGCAGCCAGATGGCCAAGTGGGAACAATTCAGAACCTATTGGCCACTTGCGGCTTATGTGGACACACTGCTATTGTTTATGCCCCTGGGTTCTCCCCTCTGCCATCGTTTCCCATCCTCTTGTAATTTGATCGGCTGCCAATTCCTAAATTCAACCCTAATCTCCAGTCTTCCCCATGAGGCCAGAGACATCATCATCATTATTATTATTATTATTATTATTATTATTATTATTATTATTATTATTATTATTTTTGTATGCCGCCCCTCTCCGGAGACTCGTAGCGGCTTTGCTTTGTAGCAAGCAGTTCACTCTTATAAAGAAGCCAGCATTCTTGTGCTTTAGAAGGAGGATGGCAAGAAGGCAGGTGGATTTGCAGAGGTAAAAAAAAGTGAAACTATACCTTCCAAAATCAAAACAGTGGTCACAACTGTGGGATCGAAACCTCACCACTTGGAGCAGGGCTTTGATCCCACAATGATGGCCACCATCTTGACTTATTGACCATCCCATCAGATGCCTTGCATGTATGTCTGGCTGGCTGAGAGAAAATCTAATTTGGGTTGAACTCAGGGGACCTTTATAAAACCCATTTCCTTCTGCAGTAATAAGGAATAAACAAGCAGATTAAAAATGGTCCCACAATGAATCTTTTCAGATAAGCAGATAGGATCTAAGGCATAGGTGTCAAATGGGCGTTTCCATCATGTGATATTTTGCAACGTTTTCCCCATTCGCAGTGCGGGGGTGGGACACCAGTTTGATACCCCCGATTTAAGATTATATATATATATATATATATATATACAGACATACATGTCCTTACACTACTTGTTAGTAAAATAATGACTCTGGCTATCATTTGAAATCCTGTGGGTCTTCGGCGCAATGTTTAATGAATGGGATGTGTGCATGTTAATAGGCTTTTCAGGCTACTTAGTTTAGGCTCTTTAGTTTCTTTTTAAAATGTAACTCTTAATTTTAACTTATTTTTATCTCGATGTATACTGTTTTTTATATGTTGTGAGCCGCATATAAATTTCAATAATAATAATAATAATAATAATAATAATAATAATGATGATGATGATGATAACGCTTTACTGGGATTGGCAAACATAATTCGCCGCTACATCACGCCGTCCTAGGTGCTTGGGAAGTGCCCGACTGGTGATGAAATACGAAATCCAGCATAGTGATCTCGTTTGCTGTGTAGTATTGACATAATAATAATAATAATAATAATAATAATAATAATTATTATTATTATTATTATTATTATTAATGTAATCAAAAGAAATGATGGGAGATTTAGACTGGAAATCTAAATATATATTTATCTATATATAAATGCTTGAAATTCAGAAATATGGTAGATAATCATCTCAATTCTATTCATACACACAAAACTGAGTGCTTCTTGCATTTGTCCAGAAGATGGCAGTCAATAAATGCTATATCAATATTTTAACTAGAACTAGTTGATTCTTCCTTAAACCTTTTAATTAAAGGATAGATCATAATAAAATGTTTTTTTAAATTGTTCCTTCATTTACAAACCAAACTGTTTCTCATCTTACATCAAAGGGTGATATTTACAGTATCACCTCTAGTCACAAGAACTTGGCTTTATAACTGGTTTTAGAACTGGGAGGAAACTCCCTGCCAACACCACCTAAACTTGGCTTCCTCACAAGCCGGGAACCAGCGGAGAGCAGTGGAGGAGCAGAGAAGCTTTGTCTTCTGCTTTATCAATGGCATTTCCACAAACCACCACCCCTCTGTAACTTCGGAGTAGCCCAGGGATAGCTTGGGGATTTTTCTGGATTCCAGGAAAGCCATAAGGAGGCTTGTGGGAAAATTGTCTTTTTCCATGGTCTTAGGCAACCTCTGTGAAACGGTTGCTCAACCCTCAAAGGGATCCCGACCCCCAGGTTGAGAACCACTGCACTACACAAACCCAATTCATGCAACTATTCATTGTTTTAGCCTCCAGCTTCCTAATAATCTTTACTGGTCTTCTCTGCACCTTTCTAGAGCTTCAACATCTTTTTAATAGTATGGTGACCTAAACTAGACACACTATTCCAGGTGAGGTTTTCCAAAGCAGCATAAAGCAGGGTTAATACTTCAGGAAACCTTCATACTATCCCTTTGTTCATGCAGCCTAGAACAGCATTGTAAATTATGCTAAATTTCTTTTCTATTTCTTATGCAAGCAAGTTCTATTAAATTACACAAGATTAGGCTATACTGTAATCATGTATCTCTGCTCTGGTCAGCTTCTAGGGACAACTTTAGATGTCATATTTGGCCGATTTACTTCTTTCTTAGTGTCCTCTTCACCGCCCTTATTACTGACATATAACAGTGTTTCCCAACTTTGGCAACTTGAAGATATCTGGACTTCATCTCCCAGAATTCCCCAGCCAGCATTCTGGGGAATTCTGGGAGTTGAAGTCCAAATATCTTCAAGTTTCCAAGGTTGGGAAATACTGTACTGATATAACGAACTGGGAAAGATGAAATCGGTCCTTTCCTCGACTGCTACAACTTTTAGTAAACATTTCAAGCGCAGACTAGAACCGCACAGGAAGACAGTCCTGGAAGCTTTGTTGAAGTATAGTTTTGCAAGCTGCGACTGCTTTTAAAAAAGGCAGCAAAGTACTCATCATATGCATCAGGACTCCTGCATGCAAAAGGGCCAGCCGGGGTCTGTATCTGATCTTTTCCACGGTCTCCAGCTGCACTTTTGAAAGGAAACATTCGCATTTTTCCTAAAGCGCCACTCTACCCGCGCGCGTCTGTCGTAAGAGGCCTAAAAGAGCGCGCGCGTCGCACTCCCAACAGGCCGGTTGTTTTCACTGCTGCGGTTGCGCATGCGCCGCAGAGAGCGGCCGGGGTAGCGAGTCTCTGTGACTCTTGAGAGCGAGCGAACGAACCGGGTTGAGGTGGCGGTGAGGGCGGCTGCCGCCATGTTGTTCTCTGTTTGTTTTCGGACTGCCTTTCCACGCTTGGTAAGGAGGGGTGTGTGGCGGGAAAGGTTGCAGTCTTTCAAAGGAGCAAGTGGGGCGCCGTCAGAAAGCTCGAGGGAGAATTAGAACTACCAAGGGCATGGTGGCCTTCCTCTCCGGGAAGGGGAGGAGCGTGAGGTTCGGGCTGTGTGTACTTCACTTCCTCAGCAGAGGAGAAACGAAGGGGGGGAGTGCGTCAGAGCAATGTTGTTTTGCTCCAAGCAGCGAGTCTAAGCCGACAAAGCGAGAGTAAGATGGATGCAAAGCGAACTACATGTGCCTTTCTGTTACCTCGAAAATCAGTCCGTCTTAATTCTCAGATTCGTTCCGTTCCTAATTCGTATGTGTCGAACTAGGCGATAGTGACAGGACCGAAATTTGCAATCGTTATCATCCCCTGCACTGTTTTTTCTACCTCTTGGCTTTTCACAAAGGTCCTCTCACGTTAAAATGCACCGTCAGTTGATTAATGGAACTCGGGAGCTGGAGCTGCATGCCAGAGTAACGCAGGCAGCCTTTTCTACATACATTTGAATTTGATAGTTTACACCTATCCGAAACTGCTACGGTCTGTTGTCTTATTGGCAAGTAGCATTGGTGAGGAAGAGATATAAATATTGATTTCTAAAAGAAGCCTGAATCTTCTTAGAATCGTTAGAAATACAAAACTCAAAAAGTTTACTGCATATCTTTTTTTTTAATAATGTCCCAAGATATTAAGCACTTCCTGATTCTATCATAATTTTTTAATAAACAGAAAGAAAAGGGAATAGTATACCAGGCAAAGAAGTGGACAGTATGTTTTTCATTTGCACACCATGCATTAGTTTTGTGGTTGTATGACCTGGTTGTAGATGGACTTTGCTCATTGCAGAAAAATTTTGCTATTCAGGACATTCAAAATTTCAAATTAGTCCATTAAAGTCATATGTTGCAGAATGTTTCCTTGATCAAAATTATATGTCAAGGTCAGCATTATATATGGCTAGCTGCATCAACATTATATTTAAACATTCATATTAATTCCTGTACATTTGCTGCTTGCATGTCTGTTGTATCCATGGCATATTGTTGTCTTGCATGGAAGCATAGATTTCATGGAACTGAAAAGGTTATTTAAGCCAATTAGGCTAAGCCCTTCACTAAGTGCTGAAATAGAAATTAAGATACATCAGATGGTCTGAAGGCATTTATCTAAAAATACCTTCTGCTTTCCTATTAAATATGGTTTTGGTTTTGTAATTTCGATACCCAATTCTTCTGAAACCAACACTGTTCAATTTTTGGCAAGCTGATTGAGATGTTATTTTAATCCTTTCAAAAACCTTATTCATATCCCTCATGCAGGTGCATCATTTTGCAGGTGCATCATGTTTTTGGCTTATGTTCATTTGTGATTCACCAGGATATAAGATGTATTTTGCAGGTATTGCTGACTAGTAATGGTCACCCTGTATTCAATTTTTTAATTTTTAGCTACCCAAACATACAAATTTACAAATGTTCTCCCAATTGCAGCTTTTTGCTCACTGTTCCAATTTGTTAAGACCCTTCTGTCAAGATGAGGAATCAGAGATAAACATTATTACAAGATTGAGTCAGTTGGCTATGTATTCAAATGTCAGAATATCTGGTCCACACTTAACTAACTTAACTTACCATGATGAATACTTTGTTAAATGTTTGCAAAATTAAGGCTGCAATATTATTAGAATCCAAAATTGGTTCTGATTTCTGGGAATTACCACATTATTTTCAGCCTACCATATCATGTTATTATCTGCTTTAGAATCTTTCTAGATATTGAAATTGTACTGACTAGTCTATAGTTTATTGGTCGTTCCTCTCTCTTGACATTTGCCATCATTTATTCAACTATCATTTTATTAGTTGTCCAGAATTCCTCAATACCTATAGCTTCAAGAATACCTATAGCCCAGTACTAGTGATCCTTTTTTCGTTTGCATGCCAAAAGCAGGGGAGAGTGTGGGGGGCTCTTGCGTGAGCCCACACCCATAATTTCATGCATCCCCATCCATGCACATGTGACAGCCCCCCTCCCAGCACACAATGGCATGCCCATTTTTCACTTCCTTCAGGCTTTAGAGCCTTTCTAAGAGCCTGGGGAGGGCGAAAACAGCCTTCCCCTCCAGCCCCAGAGGTCCTCTGGAGGCAGAAAATGGTCTGTTTGCCAACTTCTGGTTGGACCAGAAGGCCTGTTTTTTTGCTCTCCTCAAGCTCCAGAGCCTTCTAGGAGCCTGGGGAGGGCTAAAATGCCCCCACCCCCACCCATGGAAGCCCCTCAGAGGCCAGAAATTGCCTATATACCACCTTCCAGACCTTAGCTCTTGTGCCCACCGATATGGCTCCATCTGCCACTTGTGGCATGAGTGCCATAGGTTCGCCATCACTGCTATAGCCAGTTCATTTGATCTGGAATTTTAAACTCATTCAAAGAAATACTGTATTCCCTCAGCATGTTTCTTCTATCAAATTCCTCCTCACTGTCATTCAGCTTTGTTCAAAAATGAACAACTTCCTTGTTTGCAATAATTTCCCTATCCATTTTATTACGGAACTGTTTTAGACTGTTTTAGAAACATAACATTATTGTGAGGTTTTATTATTTCAGAACTTGCAGGTTTTTTTACCATGCCAGCAAAGATAGTAAATCAAGCTGCTAAATATTTTTATATTAAAGATTTGTAATCTAGTTCTCAAGAGTTTTATTCATGTAGGCAGATGTATAGAGGGGATGATTATGGTTGGTTATTATGTCACAAAAGCACCAAAGATTCTGTTGATAGGATGCCTTTTTTAGTTCCTGTTAAAATGAGCCATAGGGATTTCTAAAGTGAAGGATACAGCAAGATGAAATTCAAGCTATTTATCTTTCCTTTTCCAAACTTTCTGCTGGTAATTTCTTCCTTTGAAGCATGGAGATTTAGATGCAGATAAGAGAACAAATCTGAAATGTTTATACATATTATTACAGATATTATTACTTACTTTTGCGTGTAATACTGTATACTTTTAGTTAATATATAGTATAGGCAGATTATCAGCAGTACAGTAACTTAAAATAGACCCATCTAATTCAGTAAGGATAAACATAATTTAAGATTGGTCTGATTTCTTAATTGCAATTGGAAATACAATTTACTTTATATGAAATATTTGTAGGTGACAAATATTCGCTGCCTTCATACATCAGCAGAATGTAGAAGTAGTGGTGGAACTTTGTTTGTGGTAAGTAGTTTGCATAAATGATTATACAAAATGTTTAGTAAAATGGAAAAAATGTGGCTTTTATTTGTGTGCAATTTGTTAATGGTATTTATAACAACATTACACTTCCTTTCTATTAGTACTAATAAAATTGCTATACATAGTCTATAGGTGATCGTATATATGATTGTTGTACTTGGAAAATATATCAACGTATTGAGTTATCATGTTTACTTAGGGAAAAAAAGCTCATTTTGTTTAGTGGGATATATTTCCAGCAAGCATGTAGAGAATATAACCCTCCAAAGTGTAAAGGCTTATCTGTTATATCTATACATATCATATTAAGTAGTCATGTATAGGCTTTCACATTAGTTTTACATATACAATATGACTAATTTTGTATAAGTCTATCTGAATATATAAGTCTATCTGTCCAGATTTCTGAATTTGTCAATAGTTAAGTAAAGAATCAAAATTGGAAACAAAAACATATTTTATAATTTAAAAAGCATATTTATTGAACAATTAATGTAGTGTGGTTACAGTATGTGCTTAAGATTAGAAGCATGTTTAGTTGTTAAACTTTGTAACATTCAATTTCTAGCAATTGATTTTATATAAACATTGATATTTTGGTTTAGGACAGCTTTGCAGCCTCCTTGCTTGCCAGCAGATCAGGGCCAGCAGACGGGCACAATTCTTGGAAAGCAACTGCCATTTTAGGGATAATGAAAATGGCATTGCTTCTAGGAATCATTAGGAGAAGGTCTAAGTGCTGCAAGGGATGCGGGGGTGTGAGACCTGTCAGAAAAGGATGTAGCAGAATCTCCCTGGTCTGTCGAAGTGGGAATGTTGCATCTGTTGGAACTTGCAACATTGAAGATACAGGTTCATATGTAGTTTTGGGGTGTCGGTTATTTAAACAGTCATCAAATGGCCTGTTGTTTCTTAAGGATTACTTGTACTGTAATATTTGACTAGGTACAATAATTTTTATAGCTTTAAGTGATCAATTAAATGACATTCAACCGTTTAGGTTATCATAAAGTTTTATTTTGCAATTCTGCATGCAATTACTGCAACATTGTTTTCACTTATTGCAATTGGTTTACATAATAAACATGTAAGTTGAAACGATGATCAAAGTATTCACTATTAGTACACTTTTTTCATGTCCCCTGTGATATAATTAAATAGCATGATACAACATTTTATTTATGAAACGACTGGGTAGATGATGCATAGAAAATGGTTCCAGTAAGTCAGCTGCTAGTACAGCTTGTCATATCTTTATAAGACGAATCTCTTCTTATGAAGTATAATTATTATGATACAGAATATAATTTTTCTGTATCTAACAATCTTCATTTATTGTAATTTGTACAGCACAGAGATACTCCTGAAAATAACCCAGATACCCCATTTGATTTCACTCCTGAAAACTATAAGGTATGTTTTCTTTATTTTGTTATTAAATTACTTGGGCTTTTTACGACATTGTAGCCCCTTTTTGATGACCTTTCATGTTTTGATGGGTGAAATGCTGTATTTTTATTTCAATAAAATTGGGTTTTGTAATACTTATTTTCTTTAACAGAGGATAGATGGAATAGTAAATAACTACCCAGAAGGACATAAATCTTCGGCAGTAATCCCAGTCTTGGATTTAGCTCAAAGACAACATGGATGGCTACCTATATCCGCTATGAATAAGGTACTTATTTATATTTTAACATATGTATAACTGAATATTAACACAAAATAATTTTAATATTCGTTAAATACTTCTCTTAAAATAAATAATTTAGAATATTGCCAGATCATTTAAAGAAAGTTTTTCAATTTTAAAAATATTCAGATAATTTGACAGTATTTACTGTCTTCAGATTGCACATTGCGCAAGAATTCCTCAAGTCATAGTTTAAGAAAATTAAGATATTGCAATATTTTTATTGCCTTTGCTAAAAGTACCAATATATGTAAATATATGTAAATTTGAATAATTATTCAAATAAAAAATTATATCCTATTTATAGGTTGCTGAGATTCTACAAATGCCTCCTATGAGAGTTTATGAAGTAGCCACATTTTATACAATGTTTAACCGTAAGCCTGTTGGGAAATATCACATTCAAGTCTGCACTACCACACCTTGCATGCTTCAAGATTCAGATAGTATAGTGGAAGCCATTCAGAAGAAGCTTGGTATGAAATTCTTAATTTTCCTGTATAACGAGCCTGTTTGCGTTGTATTGACTTTTCTTACTTAATCCAATTTGTATTTGTGCTCTGAAAAGCATATTTGCAAAGAAACTTGATCATGAGAAAGTTAATCTTGTATACTGGAGAGCCAGGCAACGGGATTTTTTTAGCTGTTGATGGTGGAGCTGTATAGCCTGAGAGTCTGGTTTATAGCTAAGAAAAGGGAGAAAAGGAAATAAGAGTCTGAGAAAACAGATTGAAGGAAACTAAATAAGGAGAGAAGCAAACTAGAACTAAGGAGAAGAACAATTAATCAGTGGAACAATTTGCCTCCAGAAGTTAGTTGGTTGCTCCAACACTGGAGATTTTAAAATCTCCATATTGGAAAACCATTTGTCTAAAATGGTATAGGGCTATGATGGCAAACCTATAGCATGTGTGCCACAGGTGGCATGCAGAGCCATATCAGAGGGCATGCGAGACTGCCATGTTTCAGCTCCAGCATGCATGTGCATGATGGCCAGCTAATTTTCAGCCTTTCACCCTCTGCACACTTCAGAGAAGCTTCCCTGAAGCACTGGGGGCAAAAATAATTACCCAATTCCAGTGTGCTTTTGTGCTGTTTTTTGCAGTCTGGAGGGTTCAGGAAAGCTTCTTGTAGCCCCAGAGTGCAAAAAAACCAGCACAATGGGCAAAACTGGAAGTGCGTTTTTTGAACTTCCAGTTTATTTATTTTATTTATTAGATTTGTATGCTGCCCCTCTCCGAAGACTCGGAGAGTTTGCCGTTGGGTTATTTTTTTTGCACTCAGATAACTTCCTGAAGCCCCAGAGTGCAAAAAGCAGCACAATGGCCAAACTGGTAGTGCCTTTTCTGAACTTACAGTTTGCACTGGGTTTTTTGCACTTCAGCGCTTCAGGAAGCTTCCCTGAACTCTCTGGAGTGCAAAAAATGGCAAACCGGAAGTGTGTTTTCCTGAATTTCCCGTTTCCCCTTTTGGGAATTTTTTTCACCTACCAGACTTCAGAAAGGCCTCTGTGCATGCATGGAGGGGGGGGGAGGGGGGGGGAAGGAAGAGGTGTGAGTACATAAGCACGCATGCTAGCATACCCACACACCAGTTTTGGCATGGGAACCAAAAGAGGTTCGCCATCATTGGTATAAGGGTTTATTTATTTATTATTTGGATTTGTATGCCGCCCCTCTCCGAAGACTCGGGGCGGCTCACAACAAGTGAAAAGCAATCCAATACATAATCCAATTAATTAAAATATTGAAAAATTTTAAAAATTTAAAAAACCCCATATACTAAAATACTGCCTGAGCAGGGGGTTGGACTAGAAGACCTCCAAGGTGCCTTCCAACTCTATTATTCTAACTTAAACTAACCTTTTGACTTTCGTGGTGTGAGATTCCTTAAGGGGCAAGGGGCATGTTTGAGATTGCTGAAATTTAAGATACTATTTCATTCTTCCCCAGCCCACGAAATAGTTTATTTATTTATTTATTTATTTATTCTATTTTTATGCCGCCCTTCTCCTTAGACTCAGGGCGGCTTACAACATGTTAGCAATAGCACTTTTTTAACAGAGCTAGGCTATTGCCCCCACAATCCGGGTCCTCATTTTACCCACCTTGGAACGATGGAAGGCTGAGTCAACCTTGAGCCGGTGATGAGATCTGAACCGCTGAATCAGATCTACAAGTCAGCTTCAGTGGCCTGAAGTACAGCACTCTACCTGCTGCGCCACCCCGGCTCAATCTTGTGAAGTTATCTTCATTTAAGATAACATTTGGCTCATTATATTATCTAACAGTCAGCTATATACTCATACATTCCTATAAACAGCATTGCAACTCTAGTGGCAAGAACAGATTGGGAAATATGCTAATTTAATACAACCAATACTGAATTATGCAAATGCTATAATCTGTTTTGGAACATTGTATTGGGACAAATAGCCATAATGATTTCATGTTTACAATTTGCTTTATTACAAATCAAACTAATTTGTCTTGTCTCAGGTATAAAAGTTGGAGAAACTACGCCTGATAAACTTTTCACTATAACTGAAGTTGAATGTTTGGGAGCTTGCGTAAATGCACCAATGGTACAAATAAATGACAACTATTATGTAAGTAGAAATAAGCCTTAGATCTTTCAATGTATCCATTTTGTATAAGTTTGTTGCCGGGATAAATTAAATTAGCATAAACAGAAAAAGTTTCTATTGTAGTATGGGTTTTCATATGATATTTTGAACAGATTTACTAAAATTTATTTTATATGAATTAGATAAGTGGTTCTCAATATTTTATTTGTTGTTTCATCATGGTAAAAAGAAAAAAAATCTTTTTTTTTCAAGAAGGAAATTTACAAAGTTTTAGGCAATTGGCTTATTATATTATTTATTGTGCTATGAAATTCTATGCATTCTCCCGCAGCGCACTGAGAATGGGCGTGTCAGGTAAGACCAACTTCTTCTTTCCAACATAACATATAAAAAACAGAATTACAAATACGGTCAGGGATCGACAAACCCAGGCGCCTGGTCGCCAGTGGCGCCTAGAAAATGTTGTCTGGCGCCTAGAAAATGTTGCCTGCTGTACTGTATGTATACAGCAGTGTTTTTCAACCGGTGCCGCGAGGTGGCTCCTGCAAGTGGGAGCTCCAGGGCTGAGGCTTCAGCCCTGGAGCTCCCACTTGCAGAAGCCGCCCCCCGGCTATTGCCCGCCGCCGCCGCCGCTACTCGCGCACCCCCAAAATACCCCCCCTGCGTGCCCTTTTCCATGGGCGCGCAGTCCCCATTCCCCTGCCTGCCTGGGGGGGGGGGCGGGGAGGCGCCGGCAGTAGAAGGCGCTGCCCCCCGCCCGCCCGATCCGCTCCCTCTCCTCCTCTTCCGCTGAAAGAAACGCGCGGAAGCTGCCTGCTTGAGCCTCGCGTTGCTCCACCCAGCTTCGTCCTGCTTGTCATCCTCCGTTGCCAGGAAAGCCGGGTTTGTTTTCCGTGAAAGCAGCGCGCCTTTTAACACGCTGCTTTCCTGCACCAGCGACGTTTGGCTGCCGGGGGGGGGCGGGGAGGAGAAAATCCTCCCCCCCCCCAGGAGCAGCAAAAGCCTAAGCGGCGGGGTGCGCCGTTTGCCTTCCGGCTCAGTCGCAGAGGCTTTTGCTGCTTGTGGAGGGGGGGGGGTTGGCGGTGCCGATGCCAAATGCTTTCCCTCCGCGGTGGGGGGTGCAGGGCAGGCGCAGTCGGCCCCAGGAGACAAAGATGGAATGAGAGAAAGGAAAGAGAGAGAAAGGGAGGGAGAGAAAGAAAAAGTGAGAGATAGAAAGGAGAGAGAGAAAGGGAATGAGAGAAAGGAAAGAGAGAGAAAGAGAGGGGGAGAAGGAAAGAGTGAGAGATAGAAAGGATAGAGAGAAAGAGGGAATGGAAAGAGAGAGAAAGGGAGGGAGAGAAGGAAAGAGTGAGAGATAGAAAGGATAGAGAGAAAGAGGGAATGAGAGAAAGGAAAGAGAGAGAGAGAAAATAAGAGAGAGAGAGCAACAGAGAGAGAAAGAACAAGAGAGAGAAAGCATGAGAGAGAGAAAGAACAAGAGAGAGAGAGAGAAAATAAGAGAACAAGAGAGAGAAAAAGATAGCAAGAGAGAGAGAAAGCAAGACAGATAGGGAGAGGAAAGGAGAGTGAGAGAAATGAGAACAAAAAGGGGAGAAAAAAGGAGAAATGAGAAAATGATTGAGGCAGAGAATGAGAGGAGAGTGAAACAAAAGAGAGAGAGAGGTGATTCTTGAAGCATATGGTAAAAAGCATCCAAATAATAAGAAACCCCCCCCCAGCCCACACCTGTTTTTGAAAAGGATAAAAGAGAAAAAAAACCCAGCCCTCAACTGGTTTTGGAAATGGTTGGAGTGTGTATACATACACACACATAAGGGGGGGAGAGAGACAGGGATGGAAAAAGAGGAGAAGTGAGAGGGAGAAGGAATGAGGGAAAAAGGGAGGAAGAGAGAGAAATGAGAAACATGAGAGAGAAAAGGGGGAAAGACAGGAGAAGTACCCAGAAATGAGACAGTGGTATAAATTTCAGGAGGGATGATTGATGATTGACTGTATTTATAAGGGGATGTTACATGGGATTGTATATATGAGGGGGTTATTTATGTATGTATGTATGTATGTATGTATGTATGTATGTATGTATGTATTTATTATTTATTTATTTATTTATTTATTAGATTTGTGTCATTTTGGTTGGTGGTGTGCCCCAGGATTTTGTAAATGTAAAAAATGTGCCGCGGCTCAAAAAAGGTTGAAAATCACTGGTATACAGTATATTTTTCCCGCCTTGTGTTTACGCCCAGAAATGGTACATCTTGGCTTCCGTAGCTCCGCCCATCAACCTCGGAGCGAGCTGCTTTCCCAGCGTCCCCTGCGCTTGCGTGCGTCTCTCCCTCCCCCCCTTGCCTCCATTCCGCCTCCTACTCGAACCCCTTCACTCCCCCCCACCGCACACAGACGCTCCGATCTTGGCCGCTCACCCGCCTTCGGAGAGAAGCGGAAGCCCCTCCCCTCCCGGCGTGAGGTTTTGTTCATTCCTCCTCCGGCCGCGTGCGCGGTGACTTCCGACCAGTAACCCCTCCTCCCCCCTCCCCCCCTCACCCGCGTCCCCGGCCCGGTCTCCCTTTCCTTCTTCTCTGTTTCGGTTTCTGACTAACGGTCTCCCCTCGGATCCCGACGGGAGTACAGCAGAGCCGGCTCGGCGGAGCCAGGCCTGCGCCGGGGGGGAGGGGGTGAAAGCGATGTCAGGTGGAGACTCGGCAGCTGCCGCGGCCTCCCCTCAGCCGTTGCCCTTCTCGCTGCCCAAGCCTCCCCCCCTGATGCAACTGAACCCCGGCGAAGGCGTGCGTCCTGTGGGACCTCCCGGGCCGGAACAGTCGCCGAAAAGCGCTCGCATGGGTGGCCGGCCGGACTGGCCTGCCGGGAAACCCGTCAGTCTTCTGGCGCCTCTCCTTCCGCCGCGCGGGGAACCCGAACCGCTCCTTCCCTTCGGGCCAGTAATCTCAACCACACCGGACTACGGTGTGGTTGAGATTACTGCATTGGCTCATCATTTTCGTAAACAGCTATCTCCACCTGAAATAGGCGTTGATTGCTTACCTGAACGCCTCTTCTCGTACGGTGAGCGGGTACAGCAGTCACATGGGTTGCTCATGTCCAATCCGGTGGAACTGAGCCTAGTATTAAAAAAGCTTGCCGGATCCGCCCCTTCCCCAGAATTCGCGAATCCATAGACTAGGCTCAGTTGTGAAGCTCTGTAGTGTTCAACTCTCATTGTTAGAGGAAGAAAGATATAGAAAGGTAAAGAAGACACATACAAGGGCGGGAAGTGACTGCTGTACCCGCTCACCGTACGAGAAGAGGCGTTCAGGTAAGCAATCAACGCCTATTCTCCGTACTGAAGGAGCGGGTCCAGCAGTCACATGGGACATACCCAATAGATGGTCCCTAGGGTGGGATTAGATTGCTATCGTGTGAGATAACGGATTGGAGTACCCTTCTGCCGAAGGCAGCGTCCGCTGAAGCGTAAGAATCAATCTTGTAGTGCCTGATGAAGGAATTTGGCGAGGCCCAAGTGGCTGCTTTGCAGACCTCCTCCAACGGGGCTTGAGTCGCCCAAGCGGCCGAGGTGGCTGCGCTCCTGGTGGAATGCGCTGTGATGTTCCTTGGAACTGAGAGGGAGGCCGACTCATAGGCCTTAGATATAGTCCCTCTGATCCAACGGCCTATTACTGTTGAAGACACTTTAGCACCCATGACTCTGGGGTGATAGGCTATAAAAAGTGCTTCTGACCTCCGAAAGGGTCCTGTGCGTTGGATATAGATTCTCAGCGCTCTGATGAGATCCAGGGTGTGCCATCTAATTGCCAAGGGATGGTCTCGTTGGAGGCAGAAGGAAGGTAGGACAATATCCTGAGATCTGTGGAACATGGAACTGACCTTGGGTAAGAAGGTGGGGTCCAGTCGCAAGACTACTTTGTCCTGATGAAATTGACAAAGGTCCTGCCTGATTGAGAGGGCAGCCAGCTCCGAAATGCGTCGGGCAGAGGTAATAGCCACCAGGAATGCTACCTTAAAGGATAGGTACCTGAGGGACGCCGATTTTAGGGGTTCGTATGGTGCCTGCGTGAGGGAATGGAGAACCCGTGGCAAATCCCAGGATGGATACCTGTGGACCTTGGAAGGTCTGAGGTTGGCTATGCCCTTGAGGAATTCCTGAACTTCAGGGAAGGATCGGAGAGGCTGTCTGCGGGGACCCCCTAGGACAGATGAAATGGCTGCCAGATGACGCCGGAGGGTGCTGGTGGAAAGTCCTTTATGGAAGCCTTGCATAAGGAAGGAAATAATTCTGTGTATGGGAATGCACAGAGGGGAGAGACCTTCCTGTAGACACCACTGGTGAAACTTGGACCATGTGTGGTCGTAGATTCGATTGGTCGAACCCCTTCTGGCCTTTAAAATGACCTCCACTGAATCGGGGTCATGACCACGCAGTTCTAAGTCTCTCCTGATAACAGCCAGGCGGTGAGGTGGAACCACTCCGGGTCTGGATGGAAAGAGGCCCCCTGCCGCAGCATATCCCCCGAAACGGGGAGTCGCCAAGGGTCCTGGACGGACAGCTGTTGGAGATCTGCGAACCAGGGCCGGCGGGGCCAATGAGGGGCGATTAAGATTACTCGGGCCCTCTCGGTGAGGACCTTGTGAATCACGTCCGGGAGGATTGGAATTGGAGGAAATGCGTAGAGTAGGCCTGGAGGCCATGGACTCCGGAGGGCATTGATTGCTTCCGCTCCCGGGGATGGAAATCTGGAAAAGAAGCGAGGGAGTTGGGCGTTCGCATTGGTCGCGAAGAGATCCAGGACTGGTAGGCCGAATCTGAGGCTGATTTGATGGAACAGGTCTTGATGGAGGTTCCACTCTCCTGGGTCTATCGTTGCTCGGGATAGCCAATCCGCCTGGACGTTGAGGCTCCCCGAGATGTGATCGGCTAGGAGCGACTGGAGATGTTTCTCCGCCCAAAGGCCTAACTTGAGGGCCTCCCTCATGAGAGCCTTGGATCTCGTGCCCCCCTGTCTGCAGATATGGCTTTTTGTGGCAATGTTGTCGGTGAGAATGAGAACGTGCCGGTTGGGAATGCGAGGAGAGAAATGCTTCAGAGCCAGGGAAACAGCTCTTAACTCTAGCCAATTGATTGGCCTGGAAGCTTCCTCCGGGGACCACGTGCCCTGGGCTATCATCCCCTGGGCGTGGGCGCCCCATCCCGATAGACTGGCATCTGTGGTGATGACAAATTGATCCGGACACCTGAACAGGGATCCTCTGTCCATGGCCGGAGACTTCCACCACTTGAAGGATCTGCGAACACTTAGTGGGATGACAATGCGCCGATTTGAGTTGCTGTGCCCCGATCTCTGAAAGGGTAATAGGAGCCACTGGAGTTCCCTAGCATGAAGGCGAGCCCAGGGAATGATGCCTATGCATGACACCATCTTCCCCAAAAGGGAAGACAGAGATACTATGGATACTGAAGAATTAGATAAAATGTTAGAAATTAACTCCACTATACTGAGTTTTCTCTCGGGAGAGAGAAAAACCTGGGAGGATTCTGAATCAATAATGGATCCCAGGTGTGAGATGGATGTGGAAGGTTGGAGGTGACTTTTATCAAAGTTGATGGAAAAACCATGGTCCTGAAGGACTGACATGGTGACAGAAAGGTCTGTTTTTACTTTCTCTAGGGAGTTCCCATGAATCAAAATATCATCAAGATAACATAAAATGTGGATGGGAGACGCCCGGATATAGGCCGCCAGGGACCCCAAGAGCTTTGTAAAGACCCGAGGGGCCGAGGAAAGGCCAAATGGCATCGCCCTATACTGGAAATGCCTGCCTTGAAAGGAAAAACGTAAAAATTTTCTGTGACATTTGGCTATAGGAATGTGAAGGTAGGCCTCAGTGAGGTCTAAGGAGACCATGAAATCTCCCGTGTGAATGGCGGCCAAAATAGAAGACAAGGAGTGCATTTTAAACTTCCTATATTTGATGAATAGGTTAAGTTTCTTTAAATCCAAAATAGCTCTCCAACCTCCGGAGGACTTTGGAACCATAAATAGGATGGAGTAAAAACCTAGGCCCCTCTGACCGGAAGGGACCGGTTGAATGGCTCTGATGGACAATAGATGAGAAATGGCCTCCTCCATACGGTTACAATCTGAGGAGGACCTGGGAGAAGGGCAGGAAATAAAACGTTTAGGGGGAGGAGAAATAAATTCTAAAAGAAGGCCTGTTTGAACAGTGTCAATGACCCAGGGGTCCTTGGAGGTGAGACGCCAATTAGAGGCGAAATGAGCTAGGCGACCCCCTATGGGAATAGAGGAAAGATTACCATCTAGGTTTTTTTGAAGCCCTGTTAGAGGAAGCTCCCCTTTGGAAGCGAAAACCTCTACCCCTGGAGTTCCTACCTTGGGAACGAAAGCGGGGGGAATACTGACCTGGAGATCTCTGATAGGAAGCCGCTTGATCTTGCTGGCGCCCTGGGCGACGAAAGGACTGCGTTTTGGTAGCCTTTTTTGTGGTTGGGCCCAAAACTTTCTTCTTGTCCGTGGTTTCCGTGAGGAGTGGATCCAGAAGATCACCGAAGAGAAGGTCGCGCTTTAAGGGGCCCTGGGATAACTGCCACTTCTGGCGTACTCCCGCTTGCCAAGGGCGAATCCATAGGAGTCTTCTTGCCGTTGTAGAAGCTGCAATAGACTTAGCAGAAAATCTGGTAGATTGTAAGGTGGCATCAGCCACGTACTGGGCAGCTGCAAAGACCTTGTTGAAGTCTTGTTGACCTCTCAAGTCATCGGGAGGAATATGCTGTTGAAGTTGGCGAAGCCACAGCAGCATGGCTCTGGAGAAAAAGGAAGCCGCTGCCGAACTTTTAATGGACCAGGAATCTGCGGTGAACCCTCTTTTGAGCATTTGTTCAATGCGCTTGTCCTCTGGGCGGAGGACTTCCTCCGCCTCGCCTGGCACAGCCGCTGCCGAGTGAAGAATCTTGACAGGTTCATCCGGTTTGGGAAAGGATAGAAGCTCTTCATAGGAAGAGGAAAGTTTGTACAACTTTCTGTCCTTGGTGGAGGGATTAAGGCCAGAGGCTGGGAAATCCCATTGTTTGAGTAAAGCATCTTTAAACAATTTAGGCATAGGAATTACCTCGTTATCCTCCTGTTCCTCTGTGAAGTAAGGTAAATTCTCCTCCGGGGGATCAGTGGAAGTGGAGGCTTGTTTCTCCTGGGCCGCTAATCCCGTAGAAATTCTAGCTTTGAGGAGGAGAGATTTGAATAATTGAGAAGGAAAAATGGTAATTGGAGAAGGAACCTTTATTTGGGATTCCTCATCATCTGATAGGCCTTGAAAAGGGTCCTCCTCATCCTCCATATCCTCATATTCGTCCTGGGAGGAATCTGAATCATCCTGAATAGGAGCTCTAACCGCTGGGGAAGAACCCAAGGGGCGGGAGGGACGAGAAGGAGGAGGAGGTAAGGGAAGCTCATTGATGGTGGAGAGTTTGGCATCAATGGCCTTGGACAACACAGCAAAAATAGATTGGAACTCAGGAGGTAAACTGGAAATATCAGCAGGGATGGCAGAAGAATCCCTAAAGGCCTGGGATGATCCTGGCTGGGGGGAATCTTCAATAATATCTGGTTCCTCTGGCCCTATGCCCCATAGGTTAGGTTGGGGTCTGTCTAGGTTAGGCTCATCCAGAGATAACACAGGGACCCCAGAAGGAGGTAGACTAGAAGCCTCTGGGGGGTCTTGACTACTGATTACTTGGGCCTGCACTTTCAAACGTTTTGCTGATTTGTCATGGATTCTTTGTAGGGCTAGGTCCCTTCTCTTCTCGGCCCTGGTGACCTTGGTCGAGGGGCGGGCCCCTGGAGAAGAGGAGGAAGAGGCCTGGGGGATACTAGTAATCTCATCGCCTGTAGGCCTGGCCTCTCTGGGACCTTTAGTTGTGCCTCTCTTGGGAAAGGTAGCCATAGTCTGACAATTAACAGAAGACAAGGCTGAGCCAATAACTGAATAAATAAGGAGAAGAATTTCAAGGACTTCCCAAGAGGAATGGATCCTGCTTCGAGGCCTCGAAGCTGCTGAGACTTGAGGACAATCTGGGCAAACCCAGAGTTCGTGTCCCCAAATCCAGCGGGGCCAGCCTCCCTAAACTTTTTAATTAAGTAAACCAAGGCACTCTGGTTGGAGGCTTAGCCGGTGGAGAATTTAGCCTGGGACCCCCAAGGCCCGCTCCGGGATCCACGCGGTGGACTGAGGCCTACGCGGCTGGCAGGAGGCCAACACGAGAGGCCTAAATTTAAAAAGGGCGCGAAGGCCTTCGCGCCGAAAAATCGCTCCGTATATTTCTTAAAGGGGAAGCGATCGACTAAGTCCAGGAGACTAGAAGACGTCTCACTCCGCAGGAGGAATTTCTTAAGCCCTTTAATATTTTATATACAATAAAGAATCAATAAATCAATAGATTAATACTTGCACCAGAACCTCCAGGCCAAAGGATTAAAAGAATCCACAAGCGGCCGCGGGGATCGTACACGGCAAAACCGCCGGGGGAAAACGAAACCGCAACTTCTCCAAAGGAAAAAAGCCGAGCCACAAACGGCTGGCGCTATTAGTGCAAGTAAATAATAATGATAAAACAATTCTTACTACTTTTGAAGAAAAGGATCGAAGGGAAGGTGTTAGAATGTTGAACGAGCTATCACAATACAACCGCAGGATATGCGAACTGAGCGAATTCTGGGGAAGGGGCGGATCCGGCAAGCTTTTTTAATACTAGGCTCAGTTCCACCGGATTGGACATGAGCAACCCATGTGACTGCTGGACCCGCTCCTTCAGTACGGAGAAGTGATGACCAATGCATTCACTCACTCCTCAATGAGTGGTATGAGTTTAAGGTCCTTGGAAAAGGAAAGAAACTGTGTGAGCTTCTGGATTTGGCACTCTCCAACACCGAGAGATTTCCAGTTCTGGGAAACCTGTTGTCGATTGTAGCGGTGCTCCCTGTCTCAACCTCATGTTGTGAAAGAGGATTTAGTTTGATGAACATGGTCAAAAATAAATTCAGATCAAGGATGCAAGAAGAAAGTTTAAGTGACTTGTTTATGATCACCATGAATGGGCCATCTGTGAAGGCGTTTGATCCTGCCAAGGCTGTGGACCACTGGTACTTCAGCTCTAAAATCACAAGGCATGTTCATGGCCACAAAACGCAAAGTGAAAAACACTAGAATGTTGCCTAAAATCTAAAATATCAAAATATAATATTTATTATCTTTAAAAGTAAAATGTTGTTTATAACGTTTGTAATGTTTTTTTTGTTAAATTAAAAACCAAGTTTGCTTAAAAAAAATTCTGGCTCCTAAATTTTTTGGCTGGCTCCTAGATTCTGAACAACTTTGTCGACCCCTGAATACGGTTATGATGTTGCCAAGCATAGAACAATATATTTTCTGCAAGATCCAATCTGGATCAGTCATTGGGACCAGAAATTTAGTCTTCCAAGCTTTGGGTTTTGTGTTGGAGCACATCCTAAGGGAACTTCTCTCTATCAGAACATGTCCTTTGGACACTTCTATGCATTGTATTTATATGGTGCTTTTCTATTGGTTGATTGGTGTATTGATATGCTATGAAGTCCTCCTAAGTGGCTCCTAAGTACCTAATAAGCTAGTGATAAATCAGTACTCCCGTTGACTTAGAAGGGGCTAGTTTCCCAGACTTCAATCATTTCCCTGGTTCTTTCAACCTGCAGTGTCAACAATCTTAGTAACTGCAAAATTGAATATATGGGGCGTTGGTTTTTACCTGATATGCTCTTTTCCCAAGAATTGAAGGAAAAGTCCAGGATGGGTTCTAGGCCAGTGTTTTTCAACCAGGATTCCGCGGAACCCAAGGGCCAGCCAGGGGTTCCGCAACTTAATAACAAGGCAAAGCAGTTCCCCCCTTCAATCCCGCCTGCTTCTGCAGTGGGGCAGCCTCTTCCTCTGTCTCTTTTCCGGCGGATCAATCATGCTCAGCAGCAGCAGCCACCAAGCAGGAGGAGTGGCAGCGACAGCGGCACTGGTGCCAACAGCAGCAGCGCCCCTCTAGCCCCTCGCTGCAGCAGCGGGGCCAAAGAATGGGCTGCAGCAGGAGGAGGAGGATGAAGAGGAGGTGGGAGTGGTTGCTTCTCCAGCCCCTCTGACGTGGAACTTCCCAGTCCAGGGCCGAGGCGCACCAGGCAGCTCAAGATCCTTCACCAGGCAGCTCAAGATCCTTTCCCGCTCCTCCTCATGCCTCCTTCCTGTGTCTGTGTACACCCCGCCGCGCTCAGCCAAGCAGCCAACTCGTTATCACCAACTATGACTAACTTGTTGCTTATGATATATATTGTTTCTTGATTGCTTATTTGACCCCTATGACAATCATTTCTTCAAGAAACAGAACAAGCAAAAACACTTCTGTCTCGTTGTCTATTTATAGTCAGTTCCCTATTCCTTTTTACTGACTGACTAAGTACAGATCTATCTAGAAGAGAGGAAGGTAAGACAAAGTAACACAGCTTGGATTCTTATTAAATAGTCTTCAAGAACATTAATAAACGGGCCACTAGAGGAACCATAGAAGTCTTGACACAACAAAATTCATTATCTAATAATAGCAAGTTTGCCTCCATGAGGAGCAAAGGTCTATTTAAAAGTCTGATTAAGGTATTTTCAAAAATAGGTGCAAGTAGTCCTCAATCTCTGACCACAATTGAGCCCAACATTTCTATTGCTAAACAAGATAAAGTGATTTTGTCCTATTTTCTTGCCACAATGTTAAATGAATAAATGTAGTTTTGAAGTTGGCAGTATAGTGGTACCTCTACTTACGAACGCCTCTACCTACAAACTTTTTGAGATAGAAACTGTGTGTTCATTTTTTTGCCTCTACTCATGAACCATTTTCTACTTACGAACCCTCGCTTCTCTCTCTGCTGCTGCTGCTGCGAGCAGCGGCCAAAACGGTGCGCATCAGAGCTCTCCGCAATCGCCCCATATCCCTGCCACTTTCCTCTCTAGCCCTCCGCTCCCCGCAGCCGTCCCAGTTTGGATTTTCCTAATGGGTTTGCACGCATTACAGTAGTACTTCTAGATACGAGCTGCTCTATATACGAGCATTTCGGGATACAAGCCGAGGCCAAGTCTCGCTCCGGGCTGTGCCCCCTCCGAGCGCTCACCGCCTGTCCCTGTCAGCGGCCCAGCCACCTTCACCCGCCCGGACAACTGCCAGAGGGGTTCCTCCGGAGGGACGCACGGGGAAGGTCTTGAGCCGCCGCCTTCTCCTTTCCCCACGGGAGCGCCGCACCTCTTGTCTGCCCGGCCTGAGAGGCACGAAACTGGTGCTCATGCCAGGCGGCCCACCTGGAATGCCAGCAATGCCGCCGGGCCGATTGCCGAGCGGGGGCAGGGCGCGGAAGGAGGCGGAGGCGGTGGCCGCTCCGTCCGGGATGTGGCTCCTCCGGAGGGATGCACGGGGGCTCCACAGGAGCCCCATCCCGGGCGGAGAGGGGCGGCATACAAATCTAAATAATAAATTAAATAAATAAATAAATATGAGCCAGTTGCCAGGCATCCAAATCCCCACATGCATGGGGATGCTGCAGTGGTTCCAAGTGTGAAAAACAATCCTGTCACTTTTTTGTGTTGTTGTAACTTCGAAGGATCACTAAACTCGAGGACTACCTTTATAACATAAACTATTGGCACTGAGTGCAAATTGGTCGTTGGTGTCATTGGCTTTGTGACTGAGCAGGAATATATAGGTAATGCCTGTACTGATAGAAAACACAATGGGAAAGAAATATGAATATGGCTCCAGCAGGAGAGCATATTCATCTCTGTCAGTGATAACCATAAATTTTTTTTGTCGGGGTTTTGCCCATTATGAAACCATTATCTTTTTAATTGAATTGTTTCTAATTGGCATATGTGTCCTTATGCATATTTATCTGAATAAATTAATCACAAGATGATGCATTATAAAGACTTTTATCCTAGCAACTTGAAATGTGATCCCTTCATACCAGTGTAAAACTCTTCATTCAGTTGGCAAGTTTGTTGGTGTACCAACTTGCTTTTGTGCACTAAATCAGGTTTTTTGAATTGTACCCTTGTTCTCACTAGAGTTTCATCAGAACTTGATATTAATGTATACGCAAAGTAACTCTTGAATACATGGAAACGTTTATGAGAGTAGTTATGAATAGTTATGAGGTGTTGATTTGGGACAGAGTAAGGATGTGGTGAAGGAGATGAGGTGTCTCCCAGGGGCCACTGCCAGCAGGGACAGGAGGCGGATTACAAACATTGTCAAGGCTGTGAGTAAAGGTAATAACGTTGATGTGGTGGTGTATCTTGGCACAAATGATTTGTCCCAGAGAAATGTCAATGTAGTAAAAAGAGATTTTCAATGTCTAAGTGTGGAGCTGGGTAAAATAGCAGATTCAGTGACTTTCTCAGAGGTGTTACCGGTTTGTGGCCAAGAGGATAAAACAACGTGTATCAGTGAGTTTAACGTGTGGTTAAGGCAGTGGTGTAAAGCTGAAGGTTTTGGCTATGTAAGTCATGATGTCAGTAGGTGGTCTAATAGGGAGCTGTTTAAGAGGGATGGTTTGCATCCATCATACAGAGGTACCCAGGTGCTCGGTGAGGAATTCAGAACTTTTTTGGACAGGCATTTAAACTAGGTAAAGGGGACAGAGATTTAACTGATGTGGGTGATTTCTGTCCTCGACCAATGAGGATAAATCAGTTTTTGGAAGCTTATGAAAAGGGAGCTGCAAATAAAATAGATGTAGTTGTGGATGATAAGGGGCAAACTAATAATGAAAATAATGTTGTTCGGGTAATGTGCACGAATGCTCGAAGCTTGAGCAACAAGCTCTGTGAGTTAATGGCCATAATATCTAGAGATAATTTGGATCTGGTTGCCATAACTGAGACATGGTTTAAGGATTCTAATGAATGGGAAATATCCATACCAGGATATACACTGTATAGGAAGGATAGAATAGAGAGAAGGGGAGGTGGAGTAGCCATTTATGTTAAAGAAAGTCTAAAAACAACACTAATTCAAAATACAGTGATCCCCCGGTTATTGCGTCCCCGACCATTGCGAACAGGGTAATTCGCGATTTTTCAACCCGGAAGTCAAAATACCATCTACGCATGCGTGCCCTTTTTTTCTATGGGCACGCATGCGTAGATGGCAACCGGGAGATCAGCTGCTGGGCGGCTTCCCTGGGTCTTCCCCCTCTTGCTGGCATCAGCGAGGAGTTTCCCCACCGCCCACGCAAACTCCTCGCTGCCGCTCGCCCGCCCTTCGCCTGCCCACGCCGTTCGCTCCCCCTCTTGCTGGCGGGAGGGCAAGAAGCCCTCTCCAGCACCCGCTCACCCGCCCTTCGCCCTTCGCCCTGGCCGCTTCTTCCCAGCGGAGAAATTCCAGCCCCCACCTGGTCCCGCCCGATCCTCCTCCCTAAGGCAGCTCGCCCTCCCATGGCCGCTTCCTCCACCCTCCATCGCAAGCCCTCGCCACCGCAGTCAACGCGCGCTGCGATCTTCAAGCCCGGCTCCTTTCGGCCCAGCATCCCGGGCCAAGCGGCTGCCTTCCGTGACTGAGCCTGGCTGGCCCGGAAGATCGTAGCGCGCGTTGGCTGCAGCGGCGAGCGAAGCCAAGCCGGCAGCAATGTCGCCGCCGCTGCAGCCAACGCGCGCTACGATCTTCCGGGCCAGCCAGGCTCAGTGACGGAAGGCAGCCGCTTGGCCCGGGATGCTGGGCCGAGAGGAGCCCGGCTTGATCCGCTGAGCCTGGCTGGCCCGGAAGATCGTAGCGCGCGTTGGCTGCAGTGGCGGCGACATTGCTGCCAGTTTGGCTTCGCTCGCCGCTGCAGCCAACGCGCGCTACGATCTTCCGGGCCAGCCAGGCTCAGCGGATCAAGCCCGGCTCCTCTCGGCCCAGCATCCCGGGCCAAGCGGCTGCCTTCCGTGACTGAGCCTGGCTTGCCCGGAAGATCGTAGCGCGCGTTGGCTGCAGCGGCGGCGACATTGCTGCCGGCTTGGCTTCGCTCGCTCGCCGCTGAGGAGCCGAAGATTGGGGGGCGGCGCGGCTCTTTTAAAACATCGCCGCCGACATGGGGGGCTTGCTAGCACCCCCCCAAACCCGGGTTGGGGGTTCGGGGGGGTGCTAGCGAGCCCCCCATGTCGGCGGCGACGTTTTAAAACAGCCGCGCCGCCCCCCAATCTTCGGCTCCTCGCGCTGCGGAAGTTTAAAACACCATCTGCACATGCGCAGATGGTGTTTTTACTTCCGCAGCGCTACTTCGCGAAAACCCGCTCATTGCGGGGGGTCCTGGAACGGAACCCTCGCAACGAGCGGGGGATCACTGTACATGTCAAGATCTGGAGACTCTCTGGATTTGCATTGGCCTCCAGGGCAATCTGAGGAATATGACAACAAGATGGTGGATGAAATTACCCAAATGGCACTAAAGGGAGATACAGTGGTACCTCAAGATACGAACCCCTCGTCTTACGAACAACTCGTGATACGAACCCGAGGTTCAGAAAAATTTTGCCTCTTCTTACGAACTTTTTTCGAGTTACGAACCGGCGTTCGGAGACTGCTGGGAAGCCGCGCGGCTGTTTTAAAAGGTGACAGCCGGGCGGCGGGGCTTCCCAGAAGCCCCCCGAACGCCAGTTCGTAACTCGAACAAAGTTCGTAAGAAGAGGCAAAATTTTTCTGAACGCCGGGTTCGGTTCGGGAGGTTGCTGGGAAGCTCCCCAGCCCGGCTGTCACCTTTTAAAACAGCCATGCCGCTTCCCAGCTGTCTCCTGAAGCCGAACGCAGAAGTTCGGCTTTGGCGTTCGGCTTCAGGAGACAGCTGGGAAGCGGCGCGGCTGTTTTAAAAGGTCGCAGCCGGCTTGGGGGGCTTCCCAGCACCCCCCCGAACCCGGGTTCAGGGGGGTGCTGGGAACCCCCCCAGGCCGGCTGCAACCTTTTAAAACAGCCGCGCCGCTTCCAAGCTGTCTCCTGAAGCCGAACGCCAAAGCCGAACTTCCGCGTTCGGCTTCGGGAGACAGCTGGGAAGCGGCGTGGCTGTTTTAAAAGGTCGCAGCCGGCCTGGGGGGGTTCCCACCACATTCGGGGGGGTGCTAGGAAGCCCCCCAGGCCGGCTGTCACCTTTTAAAACAGCCGCGCCGCTTCCCAGCAGTCGCCGAAAGCCGTTTTTTTGCGGGGTTTTTTTGGGTTGCACGGATTAATTGACTTTACATTGTTTCCTATGGGAAACAATGTTTCGTCTTACAAACCTTTCGTCATACGAACCTCCTCCTTGCACCAATTAAGTTCGTATCATGAGGTATTACTGTATTGTGGTTATGGGTGATTTCAACATGCCTGATGTTGACTGGAATATCCCCAGTGCCCTTACATGCAAAAGTAAGAGCAGCTCTGGCACAGCTGGTTAAGACACCAACTAGAGGGGAGAATATTCTAGATTTAGTTTTTACAAATGGGAATTGGGTTTCAGAGGTCAAGGTGGGAGAAAATTTAGGTTGCAGTGACCACCTATGTTTGTGGTTTGATGTAAAAACTCATTGTGAGCAATCCTATAATGCAACCAAAGTATTGGATTTCAGAAAAACAAATTTTAATGCAATGGGGGAATATTTAGATAATGAATTAAAGGGGAGGGATAAAATGGCAGGAGCGCGAACCCAGTGGACTGTATTAAAAAAGGCCATCTTAAAAGCCACTGGACTGTATGTAAGACAAATAATTAAAGGTAAAAGGAAGAAGAAACCGCTATGGTTTAGCAATGATGTAAGGGCTATAGTCAATGAAAAAACGGCTGCCTATAGTAGGTATAAAGAGTCTGGAAGTATAGCTGATAGGGAGGTGTATAAAATGAGACAGAAGGAGGCAAAACAGATAATATATGCTGCTAAAGCCTCAAAAGAGGAAGAAATTGCCAAATCTGTAAAGAAGGGGGATAAAACCTTCTTCAGATATATTAGTGATAAGAAGAAGAAAAACTGCGGCATCACAAAGCTTAGTACCGGGAATAATACATGCATTAATGGGAATAAGGAGATCGCTGACCATTTCAATAGCTACTTCTGTTCAGTTTTCTCAAAAGACACCTTACAAAATAATACTATAGAGGAATATAGCATTGCTTCCAGCTGTACGGATTCAGCTCCAGTGATCTTAGAAGCCGATGTCTTAGAAGAACATGAACGATTAAAGATAAATAAGGCAATGGGTCCAGATGGCATCCACCCCAGAGTTCTTAAAGAACTCAGATCTGTCATTGCTATCCCCCTGACTGATTTGTTTAACCAATCCTTGCTAACAGGAGAAGTTCCTGAGGATTGGAGAATGGCCAGTGTTGTGCCTACCCACAAGAAGGGCAGTAGAGAAGAAGCTGGTAACTACAGGCCAGTTAGCTTGACATCAGTGGTAGTTAAAATGATGGAGACTACTCAAAAAGAGGATAAATCAGCACCTAAAAAACAATAACTTATTGGACCCAAATCAGCATGGCTTTTCTGAAGGCAAATCATGTCAGACTAATCTCATTGATCTCTTTGACTATGTCACAAAGGTGTTGGATGAAGGTGGTGCCGTGGATATTGCCTACCTGGACTTCAGCAAAGCCTTTGATACGGTTCCACATAAAGAGCTGATAGACAAATTAGTGAAGATTGGACTTAATCCCTGGAGAGTTCAATGGATTTGCAGCTGGCTGAAGCGTAGACATCAGAGTTATTGTTAACGGCGAGTATTCTGAGCAGTCAGGTTACAAGCGGTGTGCCACAAGGGTCTGTTCTGGGTCCTATTCTTTTTAATATGTTTGTGAGTGACATTAAGGGAAGGTTTGGTAGGGAAGGTTTGCCTATTTGCCGATGACTCTAAAGTGTGCAATAGGGTTGATATTCCTGGAGGCGTCTGTAATATGGTAAATGATTTAGCTTTACTAGATAAATGGTCAAAGCAATGGAAACTGCAGTTTAATGTTTCCAAATGTAAAATAATGCACTTGGGGAAAAGGAATCCTCAATCTGAGTATTGTATTGGCAGTTCTGTGTTAGCAAATACTTCAGAAGAAAAGGATTTAGGGGTAGTGATTTCTGACAGTCTCAAAATGGGTGAACAGTGCAGTCAGGCGGTAGGGAAAGCAAGTAGGATGCTTGGCTGCATAGCTAGAGGTATAACAAGCAGGAAGAGGGAGATTATGATCCCGCTATATAGAATGCTGGTGAGACCACATTTGGAATACTGTGTTCAGTTCTGGAGACCTCACCTACAAAAAGATATTGACAAAATTGAACGGGTCCAAAGACTGGCTACAAGAATGGTGGAAGGTCTTAAGCATAAAACGTATCAAGAAAGACTTAACGAACTCAATCTGTATAGTCTGGAGGACAGAAGGAAAAGGGGGTACATGATCGAAACATTTAAATATATTAAAGGGTTAAATAAGGTCCAGGAGGGAAGTGTTTTTAATAGGAAAGTGAACACAAGAACAAGGGGACACAATCTGAAGTTAGTTGGGGGAAAGATCAAAAGCAACATGAGAAAATATTATTTTACTGAAAGTAGTAGATCCTTGGAACAAACTTCCAGCAGACGTGGTAGATAAATCCACAGTAACTGAATTTAAACATGCCTGGGATAAACACATATCCATCCTAAGATAAAATACAGAAAATAGTATAAGGGCAGACTAGATGGACCAGGAGGTCTTTTTCTGCCGTCAGACTTCTATGTTTCTATGTTTTTAATTATTCAACCACATACAGATACACTAACTTGAGTTAAAGTTTACTTTAATAGTAGAATCCCATAAAGAATTTCCAATAACAATGTCTTCTTACCAGTTGTCTGTCATGTGCATAAATAAAAATGGTATAAACACAGCTTAGATACAATAGAGAACAGAATATCAAAGGAAACATATCAGAGAGAGCTATTATCTCTAGCTCCCTCTTACAGCAATCTGCAACACAATCAACCAATCAGAAAGAGCATACAGTTAAAGCTACATACATTAACACAGTTAAACCTACAGACATACATATTGCTAACCCAACTGATTGGACAGAGTCCTAACAAGTTCCTTGAGAGATTAAGAATGGAGGGGGAGTTGAAACAGTGTTCTCTAGAACATACTAGAGTGTTACCTCTTTTTGGGAGTGGCAGAATTTAAAATATATATATATAAATTGTTTCTATAACTTTAAAAAACTTGAAAATCACTGTGCTAAATCACATGTAGTGTTCAATGAGTATGATGCGTTTTACTATGTGTGGAATTCAACACAATTGACATAAACATACAGATAGATTTTAGTATTTTCCTTTTTTGACATTGTTCTAAAATTATGAAATCTCTTCTCAGGTATCTAATTTTGCCAATATTCTACTGGTAATATAATAGCCCATCATTAACTATGCATTTGATAGACACAGTAAAATACAATATGCATATATCTTTAATCTTAATACATAGTTTTTAGATTATGTTCAGAATATCACAGAAAGTCATAATTGAAAGATTAGGCATCCATATAAATAAATATAAGATAGTCTATTAACTTCTGAAGTACAATTAGTCTTCTTTCAGGAAAAGAAAGGTCTATAACAGTGTTTTTCAACCAGTGTGCCGCGGCACACTAGTGTGCCGCGAGACATGGTCAGGTGTGCCGCGAAGCAAAGCTCAGAGGGGAGAAGGAGGGAGAGAGAAAGACATAGAGGGAGGGAAGGAGGGAGAGAGAAAGAAAGCAAAAAAGAGAGGGAAGAAGGAAGAGAGAAAGAAAGAGGGATGGAGAGAGAAATAGAGCGAAAGGGAGGAAGAGAGAGATTTTTTTGTCCAAACTTTTTTTTTAGCTCCCCCCCCCCCTTAATGTTCCCCAGGTTTTTGTAAATGTGAATAATGTGCCGCGGCTCAAAAAAGGTTGGGAAACACTGGTCTATAACATATTAAATACAATAAACATAGTCATAGATTAAGAAAATGACATGTTTAATTTGTGGAATATTGTTTTCATTTAATTTTACAGGAAGATCTGAAAACAAAGGACATTGAAAACATAATTGATGAACTGAAAGCTGGAAAAGTTCCAAAACCTGGACCAAGGTATATTATTTGCATAATAAAATACCATGAGAAAGGAAGATAAAAACCCTACTAAAACAATCCTGTAGAACAGTGGCCCCCAACCTTTTGGACACTGGGGACTGGTTCCATGGATAGTGTTTTTTCTGCGGACTGGAGGGGCTGTGGTTTTGCATCCTGTGAATGAAGCTTTGCTTATTTGCATGGCCAGTTTGTGCCTGGCCAATGCAACGCCTAGGGGTTGGAGACTCCTACTGTATAAAATTCTTAGGATGTATATTTCAGTATGAGATTAAATATAAAATCTTATTACCAAGACATTTTGCTTTTTATGTTCCATGCTTTGGTGGTCTACACAAAGCTGCTGCTTAATTTTTAAGTAGCAGAAAAGGTGTATGAAGGCATTTTTGAGAAGTAATATCAAGTATTTTCCATATTTTATTGGCGATACAATCTATGAAATATTTTTCTCATGTCTAAATATGGTAGGTAACATTCTGTCGAGTTTAATTTGGTAGCCCTATATCCCCAAATTTATTTCAGATGCTATATGACCTTTTTAGGCAAAGTTTCAGCCAACAATGATCATTGTTCTGATGTTGTATAGCAAGACTGCCGAACTCATGGCCCAGATGTGTCACATGCTAGTCATACCCGTCTTAAAGGGGGGAAGTTCTGATACGTCATGTGACGCTGTGACAAAGCGAGTTTGACACCCCCATTGTATAGGACAAAGTTAATTAAACATGTTTGGTAGATATCATTGATTTGTGATGATCGTTTGGTTAATTTTCATCAAATTCTGCTTTTTGAAATTTCAGAGTTTTCTAGTTATTGAGAAACCATTTTTTTTTGTTACTTGATGTTAATGTTCCTTTTAAGAACAAAGATGCATTTACAGCAGCAGTTCTCAATCTGTGGGCCACAATCTGTTTGGGGGCCGAATGACCTTTTCACAGGGGTCGCCTAAGACCATCAGAAAGCACACATTTCTGATGGTCTTAGGAATTGAGAAACCACTCCTTTATTCGTCTTCAGGCAGGTCCACCCACATGGAAATAACTACCCAAAAAAAAAAAAAAACCATGGGAACTTCTGATCATGCACAAAAGCTGAATTCCATCACTGTGCGTCGCCATCTTGGTTTTGGCTCTCTTTTTTTGGCATTTTTTTTAAAAAAATTCAACGCTGTATGAATGCATGTGCAAAGTACACATGTGCCCATGAGGCACAGCCATGCAGTGCAGGAGGAAGCAGGCAGTGAATTAAGTTAGAACCCATCCCTGAATTTCTATGACTATTTCTATCCACCCCTACCTATTATTACCTAGTCAAATTCTAATCTTGTTCAGTTATTCTTAAGTAATTCTTACTGATTTCAGTGGGATTACACACAAGCAGACATATACCTCAGTGTGCAGACAGTCCTCAATTTATGACAAATTGCTTAGCAAACATTCAAAGTTGTGATGGACCTCGGCAAGGACATTTATGACCCTGTTTTAATGGCCAGCCTCACTTCTCCAGGTTCACGTGGCTACATTTTGGGCAGTCAGCAACTGGCCCACATTTGCAGCTTCTTGCAGTCACATTTGCTGGCATTTATAACTGACATTTATTCCTGATTTTCAGTAAAACTGGCTCATTGTCAACAGTTGGTTTGCAGTTGCTTAACAATTGCTCCAGAAAAGGTGGTAAAATTAGGTTGGTCATGTGGTAACCCACTTTACAACTGTCATGACTTGCAGCCATAATGGGCATGCTTCACTGCAGTCATTAAGTGGATCATTAGCTGTAATCAGAAATAATGTGTACATTTGGCAACTAAAACCCTCCCATTCCTGTATTTCAATTTCTTTTCATCACATTCTATCTTGCATTGACGTAAAAGTTGCTTAAAACAAATCATTGAAAGATGAAACAGATTTTTGTGGATGTTTCAGAATGACTGAAAACATACTGAATAATATATTCAATATAAATTCTAATGTTTAATTTCTTTTCCCCCCCCCAGAAGTGGACGTTTCTCTTGTGAACCATCTGGTGGTCTGACTTCTCTGACACAACCTCCCAAGGGACCTGGTTTTGGAGTTCGGTCAGATCTTTAAAACTATTGTTCTAAGTGTAAAAATCATTCAAAAAATAAATTTTAAAGTATGGACAATGGAAATGCAAGTTTATATTGTTATTTTAAACAGGCTAAACATGTGTATTTTATTTATTTGAAACAAGAAATAGAAGAAATCCAAAAATTCCAGTTAATCAGAAACTGGGTAAATCAACTACATTTATAATTATTAATGAATAATTATATTGACGACCACTTCAGTGGTGCATAAAATAAATATAATGGAAAAGAGAGCATATTGCTTACTAATTACAAGATTTTGCTAACAGAAATTAAGCTCTTTGGCATTCTACAATACAGAGTTAATTGGTACACTGATAAAGTAGCCAGAATGCTATAAAATTCTTCGGAGATAATGGAACAAAGATAACTTTTTAAAAGTGATTCTTACAAAAATACCTGTCTACTGTTAAATGAGAACTTTAAAAAAAGCCTTGCACTTATTTCCTATTACTTCTGAGAGAATTGTCTTTCCACAAACTACAGTGGAACCCCGACATAAGAGCTGCTCTACTTAAGAGCAACTTGAGATAAGAGCTGGGAGGGGAGAGATATTTTTGTTCTACTTACAAGCCCAAATTCGAGATACAAGCGCCAAGGAGCTGTCTCCTGAAGCCAAACGCTAACTTCCGCGTTCGGCTTCAGGAGACAGCTGCGAAGCGGCGCGCGTGTTTTAAAAGGTTGCAGCCGGCCTGGGGGGCTCGGGGGGGTGCTTGCAGCTTTCTTTCTTGCTCTTTTTCTTTCTCTCTTTTACCTTCCCTTCTATTTCTTCTTTTCTTTCTCCTTCCCACCTTCTTCCCTCCCTCCCTCCCTTCACTCATTCCTCTCTTACTCTCCCCTTTCATAAGTTTCCTTGCTTCCTTCCTCTGTTCCTGTCCCTTCCCCCTTTCTTTCTTTCTTTTTTTTCTTTCTTTCTTTCTTGCTCTTTTTCTTTCTCTCTTTTACCTTCCCTTCCTCTATTTCTTCTTTTCTTTCTCCTTCCCACCTTCTTCCCTCCCTCCCTTCACTCATTCCTCTCTTACTCTCCCCTTTCATAAGTTTCCTTGCTTCCTTCCTGTTCCTGTCCCTTCCCCCTTTCTTTCTTTCTTTCTTTCTTGCTCTTTTTCTTTCTCTCTTTTACCTTCCATTCCTCTATTTCTTCTTTTCTTTCTCCTTCCCACCTTCTTCCCTCCCTCCCTCCCTTCACTCATTCCTCTTACTCTCCCCTTTCATAAGTTTCCTTGCTTCCTTCCTCTGTTCCTGTCCCTTCCCTCTTTCCTTCCTTCCTTCCCACCCTCCGTCCATTCATTCACCCATTCCTCTCTTGATCGCTTAAAGCCGGTCCCTGGTGCAAAAAGGGTTGGGGACCTCTGTCCTACAGGATTGGGTGGCAGAGAAGTTGAACATATGTAAATTTAAAAGTTTAAGAAAGTTTACAAGTTAAGTGAAAGAAACTTCATTATTCATTTATATGTACATGTACATTTCTTCATTAAAAACATGTCTTTCTGCATAATTTAGACTAACTTTGTGAGTTTTTTGAGGGCTGGAACCAATTAAAATTATTTACATTAATTCCTATGGGGAAAAGTCGTTCGAGATAAGAGCTGCTCGACTTAAGAGCCCAGGTCCGGAACGAATTAAACTCGTATCTCGAGGTACCACTGTACTAAAAATTAAGTTGGTCTGGAATCTTTTTAAAAGAACTAACATCAGAATGACTTGTTGTCTCACTGTATTCTTTGTTTTTAATTATTTATCATGGGTGTTTTATTTAATTTCTAATTATGTATGTGAAGCATTGTCTTTTTAATTGTGGCAGCATACAAATCAAGTAGGCAAGTAATTATATTAAAATGGCATATATTTTAATGCCAATTATAGCTATAACTATATCCAGCCAAGCTGATTACCAAAAATATAAAAATATAGACAGTCCTGCTTATAATTTGTATATTTTATGTGTATTACAAGTATAAAATTTAAATTGTGTTTACCAGCTAGACACATACGTAAAACGGGTAGCTTATAAATTTAGTAAATAAATGAAAAAATTATAAATTCCTGATTTGACAGGAAAAGGGGTGTTGGGCCTGCCTGATACACCCATTTTCTGTCGGTGCTGAGAGACTCCAGGCATGGCATGGGCATTGGCATCACTTCTGATCTATAGCTCTATAGACTGGGTCTAAATTGAAGACATGCCCTCTGCTGACACTCCCCAGTTTCTATGATGTTACAGCAATATCTCATGACGTAGTAGCTGCAACAACACCCCAAGTATACCCCAGATCAGATCCTACTTAGGGTGGGGCTGGAGTCTCTCAGCACCAACAGAAAATTGCCATATCAGATAGGACAAATGCCCCTTTTCCTGTATGGTGCCTTGAGACTCCAGGCATGGGACATACCAAAGCTGGCTGTCTTCACGGGAGGATACCTGTCTGGTCCTGCTCACGAGTCATTCCTAGTACTCGCTGAAGAACTTTCCTGCCAAAGGCTGCCTCGGCCAAAGTGAACGAATCCAGTCAGTAGTGCTGAATGAAAGGCAACAGTGAAGACCAGGTCGCCGCATGACAGATCTCTTCCTCTGAAGCCTGTGTTAACCAGGCTGCCATCGTGGCAGCACTCCTGGTAGAATGTGCTTTGAGTACTCTGGGACTCAGAAGGGCCTGCAAGTCATATGCCTTGGCAATGGTGACCTGAAGTCACCCGCCTACTGTTAATGCCATAACTTTCTTTCCTATCGTAGCAGGTTAGAATTATAGAAAAAGCACCTCAGATTTCCTGAATGTTTATGTCCACTTTTTTAATGTGTGTATGTGTACACCCACCCACACACGTAAGGCCCTTTATGCATTCACTCCCTTTCTCTGGAGTGAGAGGGATTGGAACAAAAATCCAGCAAAATCAAGTTCTGTGCTCTATGAAATAGTGTTGGTCTTGGGCATAAAAGCCAAGTCCAGTCTCAATATTACTCTATCAGCGTGGGAGGTGCATAAATCCTCCCTTTCGGAAAGAGCAGCCAACTCTGATATTCTCTTGGCCAATGTTATGGCCACTGAAAACACCACCCTGTATGTGAAAAGCTTGAGGTGGGTAGTTCTTTGGGGTTCAAAGGGTCCCTGATGAGGGCCTGCAATACCTTGATGAGATTCCAGATGGGTTATCTGTAAACCACCGGTGGTCTTAAATTGGTCAATCTCTTAAGGAATCTCCTCACCTCTGGGTGGTGCCCTATGGATTCTGGAGTCCCACAAGATAAAATCAATGTTAAGGCTACTATCTGCCTCCGAAGAGTCATCTGAGCTAATCCTTTATACACACTGTCCTGGAGGAAGTCAAGCAATTGAAGAACTGATACTGTAGTGGTCTCCAAATCACGTCTGGTACGCCGTCTACAAAAAAAATCCCCCATGTAGTGTTGTAGATCCGAGTAGTGGATGGTCGTCTGGCAGCCTGGATGGTTGTATGATGCCAGAGAAATTTTGCTCTGTCAAAAGTCTCCATTCAAGCACCTCACAGTCAAGTGGAGCCACTGTGGGTGTTGATGTCATATGGGTGGGCCCCTGGTTGAGGGAGACTGGAGGAATCCTCCACAGCCTGGCAATTGACAGGCTGACCAGATCCATGAACCATGGATATCTGGACCAGTGTGGTTCTATCAGTATCACCTTGGTTCTCTTGGCTAACATCCTCCTGAGCACCTGTGGAATCAAGGCCAGGGTTGGGAAGGCTTAAAGTAGCACTCAAGGCAATGGACAATTAAGGGCATCAATTCCCCCCGCCCTCTGCTCTGGAAACCTCAAGAAACAGCAGGGCAGCCGGCTGTTTGCCAGGGAAGCAAAAGATCTAATATCGGAGGACCAAACTGATATGGAATTTCCAGGAATATGTCTGGGTGCAGACACCATTCCGAACGGTTGATGGTGGCCCTGCTCAGCCACTCTGCCTGCTTATTCTTTTCCCCTGAGATGTACTCAGTCCTGATGCAAAGCACATTATTCTACGCTCTGCCTCCTTTGTGAGTGCCTTGGAGTGCATGCCCCCTTCCCTGTTGATGTGCGCCTTAGCTGTCACGTTGGTGAGGAAGAGGACATGCTGTCCGGAAATCTGCTCCCTGAATTCTCTCAGAGCCAGGTGAGCTGCCTTCAGCTCTAGCCAATTGATCTTTTGGTGTAAGCCCTCTGTGACTATCTCCCTTGAGCCACCAGATTCTGGAAATGGGCTCCCCAGCCCTGTGTCTGGTCCCTGAACACACAACCCTTGTTCATAAGATCTGAAGTCCACCAGAGGAATGATCTCAGGACCACCCTCGGGACCCTAACTGTCACTGGTGATGTGCCCCTGCCTTTTCTCTGGAAAAGGAGCAGGAACCACTGTAATGGCCTTCCATGGAACCTAACCCAAGGAACTATCCCTATACACAATATCACCTTGCTGAGCAGTGTAGAGAGCAAGGCAAGGGGGGCTCTTTTCCAATCTGATCTGCCTTGCTAATGTTCTAATGCTCTCTAGGTAATCTGGTGACAGAAACACGTGACCTGATAAGATATCTATTATCTCTCCTAGGTGTAAAAGGCGAGTCATCGGTTTGAGGTGACTCTTTTGCACATTGATGGAAAAGCCATAGCTCTGCAGGAGCTGAACTATCCTCTGCTAATCTGAGAGATACTGACTGTATTAATATGTCATCAAGATAACATTGTACTCTAACTGGTAGTGTTGTCAGAAAAGCCCCTAGCGCTGTCAATAGTTTGGTGAACACCCTGGTGCTGATGCTAATCCAAACAGTAAGGCCCTGTATTGCAGGTGTCTGTCAGTGTAACAACCTCAGGTACTTTCTGTCTAGAGATGAAATTGGTATGAGAAGATACGCCTCAGTGAGGTTGATGGAGGTCAAGAAATCTCCTTTGACATTCTCCAAAATCAATTGTAGAAAATGCATTTTGAATCTCCTGTACCTTGCGTATTTGTTGAGTTGTTTGAGATTAAAAATTGGTCTCAATCCCTCCTCCTCAGGCTTTCTGAATCACAAACAGCATAGAATAACAACCCTATCCATCCTCTACTGAGACCATTTCTACCACCTGTATATCCCACAATGCTGGATGGCAGCTTCCATGCTCTTTTTAACATTTAATTTAATTAATTTAATTTATTAGATTTGTATGCCGCCCCTCTCCGGAGACTCGGAACTGCTCTGGAGATGGGACAATGGGTTAAAAATTGGGTGGGGGGGTATAGGTAAATTCCAGGGATAGGCCCCATCTTATGGTCTCCCTGACCCAAGTGTCTGTAGTTATTTCTTCCCATTGTTGAGCAGGTTGTCCTAGTTGGCCACCAATGGGAGTGTGGCCAAGGTGTTATCAAGAACAACGAAAAGGGTGGCTGGCCCCTCCTCAAAAGAGTTGCCTGCTCTGGGGCTGCATTTTGGTCTTATCCATAAACCCCTGCCTCAACTAGTTATATTGTCTGGGTGCATAACACCTCTGTTGTTGCTAAAACCCTGATCCTACATATGGCAAAAATAAGGCTTATGGGAGGGAGGGAAGGGTCATAGAAACATAGAAGATTGACAGCAGAAAAAAACCTCATGATCCATCTAGTCTGCCTTTATACTATTTCTTGTATTTTATCTTAGGATGGATATATATTTATCCCAGGCATGTTTAAATTCAGTTATTGTGGATTTACCAACCACGTCTGCTGGAAGTTTGTTCCAAGCATCTACTACTCTTTCAGTAAAATAATATTTTCTCACGTTGCTTCTGATCTTTCCGCCAACTAACCTCAAATTGTGCCCCCTTGTTCTTGTGTTCACTTTCCTATTAAAAGCACTTCCCTCCTGAACCTTATTTAACCCTTTAACTTAACATATTTAAATGTTTCGATCATGTCCCCCCTTTCCCTTCTGTCCTCCAGATTATACAGATTGAGTTCATTAAGTCTTTCCTAATAGGTTTTATGCTTAAGACCTTCCACCATTTTTGTAGCCAATCTTTGGACCCGTTCAATTTTATCAATATCTTTTTCTAGGTGAGGTCTTCAGAACTGAACACAGTATTCCAAATGTGGTCTCACCAGCACTCTATACAGCGGGATCACATTCTCCCCCTTCCTGCTTGTTACACCTCTAGCTATGCAACCAAGCATTCTACTTGCTTTCCCTACCGCCTGAGCGCACTGTTCACCCATTTTGAGACTGTCAGAAATCAGTACCCCTAAATCATTCTCTTCTGAAGTTTTTGCTAACATAGAGCTGCCAATACAATACTCAGATCGAGGATTCCTTTTCCCCAAGTGCATTATTTTACATTTGGAAACATTAAACTGCAGTTTCCATTGCTTTGACCATTTATCTAGTAAAGCTAAATCATTTGCCATATTACAGATACCTCCAGGAATATCAATCCTATTGCACACTTTAGAGTCATCGGCAAATAGGCAAACCTTCCCTACCAAACCTTCTCCTATGTCACTCACAAACATATTGAAAAGAATAGGACCCAGAACAGACCCTTGTGGAACACCGCTTGTAACCAGGCTCTGCTCAGAATATTTGCCATTAACAACAACCCTCTGATATCTACACTTCAGCCAGCTGCAAATTCACTTAACTATCCAGGGATTAAGTCCAATCTTCACTAATTTATCTATCAGCTCTTTATATGGAACAGCATCAAAGGCTTTGCTGAAGTCCAGATAGGCAATATCCACGGCACCACCTTCATCCAACACCTTTGTGACATAGTCAAAGAAATCAATGAGATTAGTCTGACATGATTTGCCCTCAGTAAAGCCATGCTGGTTTGGGTCCAATAAGGTATTGGATTTTAGGCGCTGATTTATCTTCTTTTGAGTAGATTCTCCATCATTTTAACTATAACTGATATCAAGCTAATTGGCCTGTAGTTACCAGCAATATAACATCCTGGAGATCGATGACAACTCTCTCTTTTCTCTTGATTCCACCAAAACTGGATCCAGGGACACACCAAATATATTGTCCTCTTTAAAGTGTGCTGAAGCCAACTTCTACCTCCTCTTATTGTTGCCCTGCCAGTGCTTTAGCCACAGTAGACACCTTGGCATGACAGAAGAAGCCATAGCCCTAGGATTGAATTTCACAGAATATGGCAACTGGTGTGAATTCTGATGCAGCGACAACCTTGTCAAAATCCTGGTGAGTCTGCAGATCATACGACGGGACTCTTTCCTGCATTTGCTTCAACCAAAGCAATGACACTCTGGTGAAAAAAGAAGCTGCTGTGGCAGACTTGACCACCCAGGCACTCGTTTGGTGGGCCTTGTGAAGCATAAGTACCATCTTCTCATCTGGCTTAAGCACATCCTCAGCATCAGAGAGCGCAACTGAGGGACATGCCAACACTGCCACCGGCTCATCAACCTCTTAGCTCAGTGAGATCTGTGATGACATTGTATAATTTTTTGTTAAAGGATGTGGTATCGAGATAAGCCCCAGGAGAAATCCACTGCCTCTGAATTATGACCATAAATATTCTTGATGCTGGAGTGACCTCTGTTTCAGTTATGGGCTCTGAAAACAGGAGATCAGAAGGATCTACAGGGTCCTGAGAAGCTTCAGGCTTTGGCAAGTCTACCCCTGCTCGGTTGAACTCTTAGCCTTAAAAAATGTCTTAAACAAACGAGGCAGGAGCAACCCTTTGAAGGTAGGTTGTTCAAGTGCCATACCTTCATGATCAATCAAGCCTTCTTCCTCTGAAACTGAATCTTCACCCCTCAAGGAAATGTTTGGAGAACAGGAAGCCTGGTAACTCGGCAGTGCCCCTGGATGCTGAGGTCATCTGTTCTGCACCTGCATTTCCAATGCCATAATTGCTGTTTGGAGGAAATGCTGTCTGCCAGCTTCAAAATCTTTATTAACTGTCTCAGAAATCCATTTGTTGGACTAAAGGAGGCATTTCTGTGTCACCTTCCCCAGCGGGCTGAGCCCCACCATCGTGGAAGTGAAGATAGCCTCAGGTGGATGCCTTCTCTGACTCACTACCCCTTCTCTCCTGTGGAGGCCAAATGCCATTTATAGATGGCCCAGGATCTGGGATAGAGACCGAACCTGGCTTCTCCTGCATAACCAAGGCTTCTGTAATGCTGAATTACCAGAATCTGATATGTGACTGAAAGCAGGGCCAGTCCTAACATCCCTTTATACAATGGGGCTTAGGTGCTTTTTTTGGCCTCGGCTTCTCCAAGGCCGTTTGAAGCCTTTCCTCTGACTTCTCCTAGGCCTTAGAAGGCTTTTTGTTGGGGACAGCCTTGAATTTTGTTGTGGCTGCTGCTCCCCTGGCCCACTCTTACATTTAGACAATCCATGCTTCGAGCTGCAACTGATAGCTCTTTCAGCCATCTTTTTGTGTGCATATGAAAAAAACTGCAGATACTATGTAATACCTGATCTACTAGTCAGGTCTCTTTTTCTTTCCTTTGTTTTTTATAGCTTCCTGCCAGGAAAGGCCCCAAAAGAAAAATGGCTCCAATGGCCACAGTTACGGCACCACTCCAGATCACTGACACACTCAGCAAGTTCCAGAGGGCTGCTGAATTTTAGAGGTCCTGATCTACATCCCGAGCAGGCAGCCAAGGAGCCTCAGCAGTTCTGTAAATATTCAATGCTGGAGGTTCCGGTCTACCTCCCAATCGGGCAGGAAGCCTAGAAACCTTCACATGGTTTGGGGTAGGCAGCATCTCCAAACTGCACTCCTTTCCAGGCAGGCAGCTGAGAGATAGTGCTCTTCTGAGTGCTTCCAGCCGATAACACAAAATGTCCTAGATCTTCAAGCAGGCCCTTGAAAAAGGCTGCCTCAGTTAGCAGAGCCTTTTCTGGCTTCCCTTTCCTGCAATACCAAGCCTCACACATATGTCCTAGTCATTCTCGACCCCAGGGGGCAGTGCTTCCATTACAAAACTGAAGAGCCAGCGCTGTCTGAAGAAATCTACATGGTCATGAGGCCAGCATGATTAGACGCCAAAGGCTCACAGAGAACAGTGTTATCTTCCCATCAAAAGTAGTTCCTATTTATTGCATACCATTCCCAATAAGATGTTTTGGAGCTGCTTAACGGTATAGTGTGATCAGAATCTTCATTCTTCATGCTTCTGTTGCTACTTCTGGAGATATCCACAAATTCTTGGAGCTTTCTGTTGTGGTAATGATTGTAATATAATCTAAATTCATTTCCTATTAGAATTTCTTATAAATAGGAAAAAAATCTAAAGTATTTTGACTGCTAATATACCCCTTGTATAGAAATTAAATATAGTCCTTGCATCTTGCTGATCTTTGAACTAGTCATTGTCAAGTGGGGTTTTTTTAGTACCCATATTCTTCTATGTTCAGAAATGTTTTGGAAGATTTCCCTTTTCTATAAACTGTTTCCCTTTTCTATAAACTGTTTCCATTCTCAATATTTTTACAGTTGTCATCATAATTCTGCTTGTCTTTTCTCTGAATTTTTAAAATTAAGTTTCTTTCCATGATCTCAGCTTTTCTTAGTTTTGTCTTCTTTCTTCTTGACAATTTTCCATCATCTGTTCTGACATGCATTATTGTTTCATTTGCTGCTTGAACTTTTACAATCTCTTTTCGTATTGATTCTTAACAATTTATTTGATTTCACTCTACAGTTCCTCTAGTTCCTTATAAATTATGCTTAGGTCTTGAAAGCAATACTTGATGTTATCCTTGAAAATGGTGGTAGGTACATGCTTAGAATCATATTGTAGAAACTCCTTGGCTTTATTTTGTGTTAGTTTGACTTGGAACATGTACACGAGCAATTGATCTGCTTCATAATCAAATCAACCCCGGACACATTTTCCCCCCACTATAACAACTTTTCCAATGATTGCCAGTAATGTAGTATTTAATTTTTGTGTCCATATGTGTAGCTGTTGTTTTAGTTGTTTGAAGAATGAGTTAATAAATTATTGGATTGTCAAAAACTATGTTCCCACTGTAATTCTGTTTTCAGAGTTTCAGATTTTATTTTTCTATATTGCAATATCGCCACTACTAGTTGCCCAGAACATGGCCTCAATTTAGCCACTTCATAAAACCATTAGTAGTACTCAAAAAGCTGAACTGTTCTCAATGTCATATTTGTTGCCATTTAGTTAAGTACTACTTGATCCATGGAGCTCATCATCTGGCATTACATCATCAATTACTTTATTCTGTCTATCCAGGTGGTTTTCATGGTTAAATACAGTAATGACCTACCATTGCTTTTCCCATGCAGTATGAAATGATATATTTGCAGTTGTTGCTAAAGCAATCATCAATTTCCTCTTTTTCCTATGTGATTGCTTCAGTATATAAATCCCTGTTAGCCTTTTAAAGCTAAAATCCCAGTCAGCCTGGAATCTGGATGATGTAATTATATTGTATTGTGGTAAACTCCTGATGTTCATAGCTCATTTTCCCAGGAACAACTACACACCCACCATGATGAGGCAGCATAGCTTGACTTGGAAGACATACACATAAATTATCTTAATACAATTGCTTTGTCTTGCTTCAAATGAACTTTCAATTTTGTCTGAATAGCTACAGATTTTCACATTAAATCCAGTCCATCAATTACCCCAAAATGTTACTGAAAATGTTTTTAAAGTCAACAACTTATGGTATATATGTCTCAATGTTTGTGTAGCATTTTATAATCAAGCTAATTCAATACTGTATTCAAAAATGTATCATTACTTTTCTTTCATGGACAAAAGAGGATTCTCTAGTTTTTATTTTGTTCTCATCTGAGTTCTTTATTTAGCAATTATATTTCAAAACTAGCTTTCTTTTAAGAAAATATAATTAATAAAGTCTTTAGGCCATACCTAAAGTAGATTGAAGTCAGTATCAGTAGAAACTAGCTAGAATTCTAATTAAGCAATCACTGTCCTTCTGAATAATTACTGTCATGCACCCATTAAATAAATTTTGATATATTCTGACGTTATTTCATTGAAAATATATTGAATATATTTTATTTACTGTCTTCCATCTAAAGTCTAAATGCTATAAAACTGAATTGCAAGTTGTGTTCATTGATCAAAGAATATGGTTATATGACCTTTCAATAGATATGCAATTATCATGCAAAGTTTTAAATTTCCATTTGAATATTAATTCAGCATTCTTTATTAAAGATTCCAATGTATGGGTGCTGTTCCTCTGATGAATGACAAAAACAATTTATGATACTGCTTTCAGTTATGCATGGGAACTGAAAGAGAAGAAAGAAATGGGAGAATATAATCTTCAGAAGAGATATTAATACAGTGGTACCTCGAGATACGAGTTTAATTCGTTCCGGACCTGGGCTCTTAAGTCGAGCAGCTCTTATCTCGAACGACTTTTCCCCATAGGAATTAATGTAAATAATTTTAATTGGTTCCAGCCCTCAAAAAACTCACAAAGTTAGTCTAAATTATGCAGAAAGACATGTTTTTAATGAAGAAATGTACATGTACATATAAATGAATAATGAAGTTTCTTTCACTTAACTTGTAAACTTTCTTAAACTTTTAAATTTACATATGTTCAACTTCTCTGCCACCCAATCCTGTAGGACAGAGGTCCCCAACCCTTTTTGCACCAGGGACTGGCTTTAAGCGATCAAGAGAGGAATGGGTGAATGAATGGACGGAGGGTGGGAAGGAAGGAAGGAAAGAGGGAAGGGACAGGAACAGAGGAAGGAAGCAAGGAAACTTATGAAAGGGGAGAGTAAGAGAGGAATGAGTGAAGGGAGGGAGGGAGGGAAGAAGGTGGGAAGGAGAAAGAAAAGAAGAAATAGAGGAAGGGAAGGTAAAAGAGAGAAAGAAAAAGAGCAAGAAAGAAAGAAAGGGGGAAGGGACAGGAACAGAGGAAGGAAGCAAGGAAACTTATGAAAGGGGAGAGTAAGAGAGGAATGAGTGAAGGGAGGGAGGGAGGGAAGAAGGTGGGAAGGAGAAAGAAAAGAAGAAATAGAGGAAGGGAAGGTAAAAGAGAGAAAGAAAAAGAGCAAGAAAGAAAGAAAGAAAGAAAGGGGGAAGGGACAGGAACAGAGGAAGGAAGCAAGGAAACTTATGAAAGGGGAGAGTAAGAGAGGAATGAGTGAAAGGAGGGAGGGAGGGAAGAAGGTGGGAAGGAGAAAGAAAAGAAGAAATAGAGGAAGGGAAGGTAAAAGAGAGAAAGAAAAAGAGCAAGAAAGAAAGCTGCAAGCACCCCCCAGGCCGGCTGCAACCTTTTAAAACACGCGCGCCGCTTCGCAGCTGTCTCCTGAAGCCGAACGCGGAAGTTAGCGTTTGGCTTCAGGAGACAGCTCCTTGGCGCTTGTATCTCGAATTTGGGCTTGTAAGTAGAACAAAAATATCTCTCCCCTCCCAGCTCTTATCTCGAGTTGCTCTTAAGTAGAGCAGCTCTTATGTCGGGGTTCCACTGTATTCTACTTCATTGCACGTGGACATGACAATTCTTTATTGTTATGGTCAAATGTGTATTATGGTGAACTATACTTTTTTATGCATTCTCTACACAACATAATTAGAGAATACTCTGCATGTGGGGTGGATGAGAACCCCTCACACACATATTATGAAGATTTAGAAAAAGGGGATTAACATATGGATATAATAAAATAATTTCACAATTTTTTTAAAAAAATATGTAAACTGATAGATCCAATTATTCAGCATAATATGTATTTCTCATTCTCCAAAATAACATTACTAAATCTGTTAAAGAAAAAAATAATGTCTTGAATAATATTCTGTGGGACATCTCCTTTTCTCATAAAAATCTTTTGGAAAATTGAGGAATCCTCTGGCAGAAAATTAAGAGAATTCATGTACTGAATGTAAGTGAAAGTCCTACTGCAAAAAAATAATAATAAGAATCTTACATAATATTTCTGCCATCAGACTTCTATTGAGTGAATCATGTTGATATTTAGGCTCTTTTTTCATGAAATTATGGCAATGCATTCTTCCCAGTAAGATCCCTTTAGAAAAACTCCATAAAATTTTATATTTAAGAATTATTCAGACCAAGATAATATTTAATTTTTGTTATTGGAGATTTGCTTTTTTTACTGTCATGTGAACAAACATCGTTATTTTTTAAGTATCTAGGGTACATAAGAGAGGCAGTTTTGTATTAAGGCATCAAGCTACAAATTTGGAGAATTCCAATATGGAATTTGGAGAATTCTGCTTTAAACGCAAAGCCAGTTGGGTGATTTTGGGCCAGTTGTGCTCTTATTCCTGGAAAGATGGCAGTGGCAAGCTTAGAAACTACTTGTCCAAGCATCACCAAGAATTAAAGGTTACTTGAAAGCACATATTATTTGCAGGGCCAAAAAACCCTAAACGACCACTAGCTGGCAGCAATACAGTTAATCCCATAAATAATGTCTACTATTGCAATTAAAAATTTGCTAGAAAATTCAAAGAAGCTGAGTTTCCCAAGTATCTACTTGTATTCCTGAATGCTGAAACAGAACAATCTTAATATATATCTATTGCCTATAGATCTATCTGTAAACAAATAATGCTGTATACACCACCTTTTCAGATTCTAAATATAGTACCTATTTAGAATGGTTCAAAAAGTAAAATATTCTTACTATAGATTTATCCTAAATAGGCAAAAGGCTCTTAATTTAATACTAACGGTAATTTCTTAAATCTGCGTTTACAGTTGTAGCCTAGGCCAATCACGGGGTATCCCATCAATCATTTTAAACTTAAGACTAAACTTAATAATATGGTACTTGTTAACTTACCAGCATAACAGTATTTTGATTTACACCTTAATTCTAAAGCCCATTTTTTCTATATTCAAGCAGAGACAGGTAGAGATCACGATTTTTAAACCACGCAGGAATGTTCCATGCAGCCTTTCGGACCTGTAACGTCGGCATCTCACTCAAAAGCTTCCAAGAGAAATCCGGTTGGTTTGGCGACACTTGTTATTCAAGACAATCCAACCGATCCCATGGAGAGTCGGCCTACACTGACATGTCAACAGTGCACTGAGCTCCACTCGTGTATTTCACGCATCCATCCTTGGCCGGGGGGGGGGGGAGTCTGCAACAAGTACAAAGAAAAAAAGAAAACAGACCCCGAATGTGGTTTAACACCTGCTCCCGGATGGCTGTTTTATTAGGATGCAGCAGAGCTCCTCAACCAGCCACGCATGCGTGCTCGGTGTTTATTAAAAATTCACTGCGCCACCGTCCTTCCCGAAGCCCTTCCCTCGGGAAGGGAGTAACCCGAATGACCGACTCCTCAAACGTTCTTCGGTACCTATTCGAGTCACCCGGGCGAGCCAAATCCGTAGAGTCTTCTCTCCCCCTCTACACCTCTTTTTACAGAAGCCCCCTGCCCCCGCCGCCGGTATTTCGAGAAAGTTCTAGTCGCACCACCCAAGAAGAGACGACGACCTCGACGCCTGCGCACTGACACTTTCTCCGCCCTCCGTAATCGTAACCGTGCCCGTTATTCTTTTTTTTTTCTCCTTCTCCTTCTGGTCGGTGGCTATATTAAGAACCGAGTTCAAAGCACCGCCCGCGGAACCCCTAGAAACGCTGAGAACGGACAATTGTGACGTCGGGCCTTTGCTCCGAATGCTCCTCACCTCCCTTCGCCTCGCTAATGCTCACGACCGCACCGCGTGTCTACCCGTTTCTCTCGCCCGACTCCCGTCACGTGAATGGCGTTTCCACCAATCCCGGAGGCGACTCGACAAACCGACATACTGACGGGCTTGAGGGAGGGAGGGAGGGAGGGGGGAAAGAGGCGAGGGAAAGGGGAGCGACTGAACTGAGGGGAAGGGGTGTCGTCCAAACCCGACTGATACCGTAGCTGTTGGAACGGGGTTGGAACTCGGGGCGCCGCTCACTGGCAGCGGGTGGCTGAGCAGCCTGGAAAGGACAGCCCGTCTTGTCAGCAGTCGTCTCTGTCTCTCTTCCGCTGAGGAAAGGTAAAGAGAAGGAAAGAAACTGCCAGTGTCGCTACCGCAGATTCGGGTCCGGGGAGGGGGGAATGAAGGCGGCGGCGGCGGCAATTACGTGATGACACCCTTGGTTAATATCGCGCTGAGGTGAAGGGTAGCGGGGGGAAGAGGTGGCGGGAATAAAAAGAGCCGCGGGTCGTTGCTTTTAACGCTGCTCCGAGATTTTCTCTTTCGCTTCCTTCTGCCATATATAGATATATACGTGTCTGTCAAACGCGCTCCTTGCTGCAAATAGGGCTGTTTTTCTGAGGTAGAGGCGACCGTATATGTCCGCCCCCCTTCAGCCCCAACCCGGTCTATAGATGGTTGCGATGGACGGATGGACGTCGGCGCGTGTTATATTATCTGTGCATTTGTGTGTGTGTGTGTGTGTGTGTGTGTGTGTGTGTGTGTGTGTGTATGCGTGTCCGTGTGTGCGTGCTCACCAGCGCCTATACGTGTGCGGACCTGGGTCAGTGCACAGTCTACTGTGGGGCAACCCGCAATCGACCCTTCTTGGGGGTCCTAATATGCTGAGCGGGGGTCGTTTTGCTCCGCTATGTCCCCCCCCCCCCCGGCGCGTTTGAGAGGGAAGAGAGAACACTCCTCCTGCTTCCCACCCCCCTTTCTTGCATTGCCTTTCCTCGTAATGGAGGTGGCTGCAGCCGGTTCGCTTTCCTAGAACGGGCACGAAGCCGCCTCGGCTCTCGACACGCCTTCTCTCAGCCTCCGCGAAAAAGGGCTTGCGTTCTCTGGAACGGTCGCCTCCGGAGGCAGCGGTCCCCAAAGCTTTCTGACGCTCTCAGCCTGTCACCTTTGGCGCGGCTGCAGCTGGAGCCATGGCTGCCGCTTCTGTCATTACTACTTCTCCGTGCTTGTGGGCTGGTCCCTCATAACGCGTTCCCTCCATCGTATACGGTGCTTAAATGCGTTTGTGGGCCGAAGTAGGGTAATTCATAGCTATCCTAGCGCTAGTAACTCCCCGAATTTTCTGGTCTGCAGCATTGTCAGCCTTTTTTTTTTTAAAGGAAGAGGCGGTGGTTAGCGGGAGCGCGCGCGCGCGCCTCCGCCCGTGAGCGTTTGCGTACATTTCTACAGGCTGCTGAGGGGGTGAAAAAAAAAAGAAAGAAAGAAAGCATAAACGGTGTTTTCTAGAGCTTACGGAAATAGTTATTGCCAGCATCATTCTGATAGACGGTGTTGTGCTAGGAGCAAAAGTGTATTTAAAAACTGCGCCTTAAGTTCAGAGAAGCCGGTTAGCCTAGTTTGGTGCAAAACATGTGTCTTTTGGCTGGCTCTTGAGACGGAATAAAATGTTTATATATACAGTACAGTATATATTTCTGTTGAATATATTAAATAGCTTTCTTTTTCTTGCTTGACTTTGGCCACTGTTAAAATTATTATTTAACTTTTAAAAGTGAAACGACTTGAAAAAAATTTTAAAAGGAAAAGAAGTGCACTCTGGCTAAAAATGGCCAGATTTTTGAGAATGAGAAAAATAACACCAATCGTGGGGTTGGGTGAAGGTTGATAACAGCATTAGATATTTCTAAGTGGTTTAGACAAAACGCTCTCTCAAGTTTGCCACAGTGAATACTTAATGCAATTATATTAAATTATATTGTAATGAATTATGTAATTAATATACCTGGAAGACAGAAGTGTTGTAGAAGAATTTATTAGCGCTCACTTGCTTCTATGCCTCACACAAGCCATTACTTTTGGAACATGCTGACTGAAAATAATTGCAGATGTCACAGATGTATAATGGTAATTGACTGGTGTTTGAGGTGGTCCTTTATCTGGTTCCAGAAATTCCAGATTGAAAGTTGCTGTTTCTTTCTATACTGAGAATAGGGAAAAGTCACTTCCCCTGAAATACATACATATGTATTATTTAGGAATACATATGTCTATATATAAGAACCACTTATTTATCTCTTGTCCCAAATGAAAAGTTTCCGGTCCTGTTGCTGACAAACATTCTGTATTTTTTTGTTTTTCGCTCTTTGCCTTATTATTCATCTTGGCCTGTATATTAGAGTAAATCACACATAGAAATTTGGTTAGCTGTAGAATAGGGTGCAAGGAGATTTTGTTTCTGTTTTTTTTATATGATAGATACTGGTAATTGTGTGCCACATGGCATGATGTAAAAATGTCACGCAATGTTGGCAGTGTTTCATCTGGCAGAAGAAAATGAGGTTATAAATGACATGTTAACTCTGCCAGATTGGACCAGAAAAGATAGTTTAGGGTTGATGACAGGTAGAACTGCACTTAACCTGCTGTTTCCTTAGTTGAGCTCTTTTCAAGATTGTTGTCCAAAGTCCTAATCTAAGTGTGTTGGATTATTGCATTATATTTTCATTTGAAATTGTTATTTAGCCATACATAAATCCATTTTGGGGGGAAGTTTGGTAATTTCAGTTTGAGACTAATATTCATATAGAGATCAGGTATATGAATAGTTCTAAGTAGGCCAAGAAGGTTTTACCATCTGTGTAAATCAACCCACCCACCCTTGAGATGAATGCTCCTTCATTCTGCTGTTCACAATCAGTAACATGGACTACTGCACCACAACATAAATATGTGCTGAAATAATGGGAAAATGATTCAGTATTTCTGATAATCATGCTTGTGGTTAAGAATATTCATTCTTATTTATTCTGAAATACTATTCAGATCCGTTCTAGAAAATATTCTGCATGTACAGGAAAAGTATTTCATTCCACTTAAAAGATTATGTAGATGGTATGGAAGTACTTTTGGATCTATTATTAACATTATAGGCTTAAAGGTCTCAGGGGCTTTTACTGTTGTTTATTGAAATAAAATTAGAACTTGTGACCAGCTTATTTTGTAAAAAATTTTCATGTTCTCATAACATCTTATGGACAATTACAAAGATTTATCTGCAATGGTGTCTTTGGAAACAGTGTAAAAACTAAAGTTCATTCAAATAATCTATGCCAGCTGCGTTGACAGGTGCAAAATATATTATGCTGTTGCTTTGCAGTGTGTCTATAGTCCATTTCCAAACCCAGTTCAAAGTACTAGTGTTCAATTTACTAGCACTAAATGGCTTAGTAACTTAGAAACATCTCTTCCTAATATTTACCTATTGGATTCTAGTGATCTGTGTATAAGGCTTCTCTCAAAGTACCTTTGACAAATTAAGTGAGGCAGATAATCACAAAAAGGGCCTTTTTAGAATAGGTGCTTTATTTATGAAACCTGAAACAAACCTGAAAAACTTTGATACATTATTGTGTATCTTGAGAAATCATTTCATACTGATTTTATTCTCTTTGTTACTATTCTTTGTTTTTCTCTCTATGGGTGATGTAGAAAGATAGCATATAAAATACATCTAATCAAATATTGAGATTTTTGTATTAACCAATTTAAAATTGTTGCCAAAATGAAAGATAATTACCATACTCCATTTATAGGCTACCTATTTGAAATAAGCTTAAGATTTGCTTTCTTCTCCTCCCTTAATTGTATATTTTAATTCTTGGACACAATTTCGGCATGTCTATGAATGATTGTGAAAGCATTATGAGTATTTTGCTTACAAATGCATTTTAATTAGTACTGTTTTTCCTGAAAAATAAGATCGGGCCTTATTTTCTTTTGATCTTCGAAATAAGCGCTTGGTCTTATTTTCAGAGAGGTCTTATTTTTTTCCCCATCTACTGGCATGAGGCGGGGGGAGGGCAAGCGGCCCTTTGTGCCAGCTTCTGGAAGGGCCACAGCAGGCCATCCCACCATCCACGAAACAGCTGATTCACGGGTGCCATTCAGTGTGCCTTTCCTCCACAGCTAGGATGATGTGCAGGAAAATCTCCTCTCCCCCACACCTGCAGATGTTCTTTCAAAGAGGAGCTCTGTACAGACGCACATCCAAAAACACTCCCTCTATGGCTTCGGAGCCTCCAGTCTTGCCTCTAGGAAGCCAGAGGTTTGCTCTGAAGCTGTGGCAAAGTGTTGCACGAGGAGACCTCCACAGCTATGGTAACATTTCTGAAATGTTAACTTTTAACACCATATTGGGCCACATGGGTCAGAATGAAATAATGGTAAAAGAAATGTGGATACTGGTAGTTGCTGCTACAGTACTCTTCAGAAGGCCATCACAAGGCATGAGGCGCATGGGCGTGTCTTGTGCTGAAGAAGTGTCCACACCCGAGAAGCATTTTTGGGAGAGAAGGCAAAGGGGAAACCCCTTGTCCTCAGAACTCCCCTCTTTGGCTCTCCAAGGGTCTCTCCCAGAACCAAACTGTGGCGGAGCTCAACCAGAGAAGTGATCTGCAGGCTTTCAGGAGAAAAGCTGAGGCTGAAAAGAACCAGGGCAGAGAGGAAATCCATTGACGCTCCAGCGCTCTTCTTTCCTCAGAAATGAAGTCTTGGGAGGGGGAAATGGCATCCCCAGGGAGGGTGATTGTTGTGAGCGCTCACTGTCCACCTCTGGTAATGTCAGATTCTGAGGAGGATGAGCCAGGCCCTCTGGATACCCTGGGCCAGTGGGGTTGCCAGCTGATGCTGAGAGTGAGAGTGAGGGAGAAAGTGACCTGAAGGAACCTGAGGAACCACTACAGGGAGCTGATATACCAATGGGGGGTGATCCCAGTAGGAGGATAAAGAAGACATTAGAGGGGATGAACCACTTTTAGATGCGAGATACAGGAGGTTATTGAGATGACAACAGAACTTGTGTGGCAAAAGGAAATAAGCTTGCAGCTTTACCTCTTGGGGATTTGAGGCCACTCCCAGCTAATATAAAAGCAAAGGATTTCAGGGTGGTGTTTCGATATTGCTTCATGGACGCTGTGTTAGAGTTGGGGTGCTCCAAGATGCCCTTCCCGAAACCTGATTTCTGCCTTGTTAAAAACTTTGCCAGACGCTGAATGACTGTTAGAAAATTGGTGAGCTGTTTTTTGTCTCTATGATACATTCTCCTTGTTGTCTCTTGTACTGCCATTAGGCCGAAGTTTGGTGCCTTTCCCGGAACTTAATCTGATAATTTCACAGCAAAGAAAAAATACTCCCTGATCATTTTAACAAATTGCTTTTTGCTAAATGCTGTGTATTTCGATAAATAGTGTGATTTAGAGTTGAAATACTGGGTTTTAGTCAGTGATTTCACTCCGAAACCCTGGGAATAGAACACTGGTTATGGCAGTATGTGTATAAAAAGCACAAAGTGAGGGAGCCTTTAAGGAGCTTTGTGAAACATTATGCCTACACAAAAAGTTTGGGGGGTGGAGAGATTTCCCCCCCTCTCAGCAGGGTTTTTCTTGAAAATACTTGAGAATTCGACAAGAAAGAAGGGGTATGGATTTCCGTGCCTTCCTTTATGGGAGGTCACTTTGCACCTACGACATCAGAAGGAGCCCTGCATGGAGACGATGACAATGTGCAGGAAATTTCCCCCCCCCTTACCTGCAGAGGAGTTTCACCACAACAAAGAGGTGGCTGGAGGTGGCGTTGGCATCAGTTGGGCTTTCTTTGCGAGAGGGACAATCTGTAGAGAGATTTAGGAAGCCTGGGTTGGTACGGGACAGTTTCTCTAGTGAAGCATCTGATTCATCCCCAGGGGTCTTGTGGGCCAGCCAGAGAGGGAGCTTCTGCTTTGCTTTTGCCAGGCCGGCGGGTGCTAGACAGTCATTGTTCCGAAGCCTCCCCACCACTTGGTTGGATGGTGCCCAGCAGGCCCAGGTGTGGTGGGCGGGCCGGGTGGAGAAGCTGCATGGCTCACTTGGGTTATGAACAAACTGGGGATTTGGATGCTATTTATGTGGCTGGGATGTCTGCAGGATCTCTGGCTTCTGAGGCAGATGAGGCCCAGAGAGGAAGCACTGTGAGGGAACCCATTTCTCAAGTTGGACTCGGCTGCAACGTTGCCTGGTGCCTTGGGAAGGGCTGGGGCTAGTAAAAGTGCACTGGGAACATCTCCAGGCACCCGGAGGGACAGAATTCCCAGCTCTCACTGAATCAAGCTGATCTACGAGTTGCAGTTAAGGAGCCAATCAGCCCTGAGATGATGGGGAAGGAAAGAGCTGCCTCCTGGACTGGCCATATCCATCCCATTCACTAGGGCTTATTTTGGGGATACGGCGTATATTTGACCACCTTCCCCAAAATTAGGCTAGGACTTATTTTTGGAGTAGGTTGTGTTTTTGAGGAAACACGGGTAAACAAATCTACAAATACAGAATCCAGAAATAAGGATAATTGGCTATGCAATTCAAATATAGACTATTCCAGATCTCAATAAGTGGATAAAAATGTGAAATGCTGTGTGACAAATAAAATAATAATTGGCATATTGGTTAAAATATACTGGTTTTCAACTAAAAAAGAAAGTTGAAAGCCCAGAAGTGAAAAATTGAATACTAGACAAGATGATTTGTAAACTAAGTAAATATTTTAAATATTTTTACAGTGTTTGTACCACAAACATATTAAATTTATCTGATCTTATTGAAATGAGATCCAAATATCATATTAAACATAGACCTTTCCATATGACTATGATATTGTGGTATTAGAACCTCAATTAGCATACTATCTCCACAGTGAGTATTCAAGAAAAGCATCACCTCTAATTAATCTTTTCTTTTGTATTTTTTCTGTTCCTGTAAAAGTTTTTTTCTTCAATAATGTGGCCCTTCTTCCTCCTTCCTTCAGGGAAAATCACTCTTCTATGAGTTAAAATCCCAGTGAATGAGTTAGTTAGTGTGTGTATGCATGTATATATGCATGCATGCATGTTTCAGAGTGAGGTTGATTTGTATGCCACCCCGAGTCTGCAGAGAGGGGCGGCATACAAATCTAATAAATAAACAAACAAATAAACAAACAAACAAGTAAATAAATGCTTTTCTCTAATCATCTACTTTTTGGCATATTATTTCAAGTCTTCACCATATCATTTCATTCTCCACAGAATTAATTTATTGTTTCATGGATTCGTTACTTCAGCTAACTATTCTAGTGGCACTGTAAATTTTGGGTCCTAATTTAATTTTCCCTTCTTTTCTAATAGCCTCCTTCCAAAGACCAGAGGTAAAATATCTATCTAAGCTCCCTTGGATGTTTTATTGACAAAAAGCAAATTCATCAATTGGCATAGGGGGAGAAAACCCAAACTTTCTTCCCCCTATACATCAATCTACTTAGAAGGGAAGGGGTGTGGTCAGCGCCGCGGCGAGACAGCTTCTCTCGCGCTCCTGTGAGGGGATGCCTAATCCTTACTGTTTCTGATCGTAACGTGAGGACTACCTTTATTGAGTTTGTCTCTTCTCTGTACTTAGCATAGAACTTCAATAACCATTGACTTATCAGAGAATGTAGTTACTAAGCAGAATGAATAAGGATGATTTTAAAATGAATGTCTAATCCTGCTTAAGTCAAGTGTACTGTATAGCTTTGAACAAACTTTACTATTTTCTGAGATCTCAGAAGAAAGAGAGCAGGGTCATGGTTAGGGATAGGGTTGCAAACCGATAGTGAAGGTAAGTCTTCGGAGAGGGGCGGCATACAAATCTAATAAATAATAATAATGAAGTGAATCCCACCTTTGCTAGATGGGGCTGGAGAGATCTTCCTGCAGAAAATGGCCCTCTCAAACTCCATTCTTTCTGGCAAAGGGCTGGAGGAGGCCGTTGCAACTGAAAATTGAGCCCAGGAGTGCCTCATGCATCCCTCATAAATTCTGTTTTTATTGGCAGAAGTACCATGGGCTGATTCTTTGCTGTTTCCAGGGTGGCCCCATGGGCTATATTGAAGCACCCCGTGGGCATAATTTGGTCCATGGGCCTTGAGTTTGACACCCCTGCTCCATTGTACTTGTCTTCACTTTGGACGTGGTGATAGTAATCTGATAACTATAGTTCTGTGTTTATTAAAACAATCAACAAAGGTAATTTTTCTCCAATATGTTTTCTCTTGTTTGATATTCAAAGAAACAACACTTATGTTGCTCTCCATATTTGCTGTGTGAGCAATCTGTTGCAAAATGTTCTGGCATTTTCCAGTGTGATGGTAATTGTGTGAAGCTTCCAAAATAATATTGGCTGAACTATTTTTTTTTTCTATTTACAAACATTGAGTTAAACAATAAAATAAAAATATTTTTGATTTGTATTCTAATTAATTTTAAAACATGTTTTATAATGTAAATATTTCCTGCCATTTTAAATATAATACCATGGCAATATTTTCTTTAAAGAAAGTAACTCCCACTTAGGAAAATGAATACGGCAATAATAGTTGCAAAAATAGTTGTAAAAATATTTAAACAAAAATAGCCTTTTTTTTAAAAAAAAAACCTTTTGTTGCATTAATATATACTGCTTAGATATACAAACTTTGGTATCTCATAAATTTTAAATTTTTAGTATACAGTATATTCTATCTGTATGGTGTTCAATTTAGAGCTGTGTTTTTTAAAACAAGGACACAGATTTTGGTATGATTTATTCCCAAACAATATTATTCGACTTTATGGCCAAACATTCAACATAAGACTGAGTTTAGTATGTTCATTGATTGATTGGTCTTATGACCATATCAATAAAATAAAACAAAGGTAAAATACAAGGTCTATTTACAAGATGAAATAGGTAAAAGAAAATTCCATAATAAAATATATATGTGCTCAATACAAACATCAATGTTCAGATAAATATATTGCCTTTACTCATTACACCAATATATTTAATATACTAATAGACTCTTAGCTAAACCGACTTGTGTATAAACTTAACAGTGCTGATAACAATAGATATGTTAGAGCCCAAGAGGAAATAGGACAATCATCAGTTCAAGTCCCAGAGGACTGTTCTTTCAAGTAGGGATTTTAGATATCTAAAGATAAAAGGGAACTACAGTTGACAAACAAGTATTTTTGATGGGTAAGGTTTTACACCACCATACACTTTTAATTAGGTTTTGAATAGAGGGCCTTAATCAAGAGTATACATCTGGGTTCCATTTTTAATATGGCTAATTTCTTCCAAATAATGTTTATATTATAGAATTAAAAACCACACTTGAGATCTATGAAGGCGGTAAACAGTTTCTTGTTTTTAATTACTCATTTCGTTATGAGAAGGTGTAAAGCAAAACATTTGTCTATTATGGAGCGCTTTGATCTTAATTGCAGTTTGTTCTTCCAGTAAGGAGGTTTCTTTTTTTCCATCATCAAGTCTTCTGTTTTACTCCAAAAATATTTTGCACTTATCTTAGTCATGATTCTAAGAAGACTCTAGGTCTATAATATTTTGGATCACCCTTGCCTCTTTTTTTAATATATGAAGAATCAGGCAGGATGCAACCTGCATTATTTATATGAGAGAGCAGTTCAGTTAACAATGGGGCTCACCAATCAATATATGTCCTAAAAAACTTCAAGAGTAGAAAATCTCTAGGTGCCTTATTCCGTTTCAAAGACTGAATAGTGGAACTTTTGATAGTGGTGACATTGGAGATGGGTAGGAGAGGTTTTCAAATCCTAATGGGTATATTATTTGTTTATGTAGAAGGCTCTGGTTAGAAATAGCAAATTGTGTTAGTTTTTTGATGTGCAAATTCTAGGATAAGATATTTTATACAGTTATCAATCAGTTTGTATGTTATAAAGTGGGGAAAAAAGGTATTTAGTCAGACACCAATTGTGCAAGTTCTCCCACTTAAAAAGATGAGAGAGTCCTGCAATTGACATCATAGGTAGACCTCAACCATGAGAGACGACATGAGAAAACACATCCAGAAAATCACATTGTCTGATTTTTAACAAATTTCTTTGCAAATTATGGTGGAAAATAAGTATTTGGTCACCTACAAACAAGCAAGATTTCTGGCTCTCACAGACCTGTAACTTCTTCTTTAAGAAGTTCCTCTGTCTTCCATTCATTACCTGTAGTAATGGCACCTGTTTGAATTTGTTATATATAAAAGACACCTGTCCAGAACCTCAAACGTCACACTCCAAACTCCACTATGGTGAAGACCAAAGAGCTGTCGAAGGACACCAGAAACAAAATTGTAATTCTTCACCAGGCTGGGAAGACTGAATCTTCAATAGGCAAGCAACTTGCTGTGAAGAAATCAACTCTGGGAGCAATAAGTAGAAAATGGAAGACATACAAGACCACTGATAATCTCCCTTGATTTGAGACTACATGCAAGATCTCATCCCGTGGGGTCAAAATGATCACAAGAACAGTGAGCAAAAATCCCAGACCCACACGGGGGAACCTAGTGAATGACCTGCAGAGAACTGGGACCAACGTAACAAAGGCTACCATCAGCACCACACTACGCTGCCAGGGACTCATGATTCTGCAGTGCCAGACGTGTCCCTCTGCTTAAGCCAGTACATGTCCGTGCCTGTCTGAAGTTTGCTAGAGAGCATTTGGATGATCCAGGAGAGTATTTGGGGAATGTCATACGGTCAGATAAAACCAAATTAGAACTGTTTGATAGAAACACAACTCGTCGTGTTTGGAGGAGAAAGAATGCTAAGTTGCATCCAAAGAACACCATACCTACTGTGAAGCATGAGGATGGCAACATCATGTTTTGGGGCGGTTTCTCTGCAAAGGGACCAGGACGACTGATCCGTGTACATGAAAGAATAAATGGTGTAGATCCGTGTAGATGAAAGAATATTGTGAGATTTTGAGTGCAAACCACCTTCCATCAGCAAGGGCACTGAAGATGAAACGTGGCTGAATCTTTCAGCATGACAATGATCCCAAATACACTGCAAGAGCAATTCCTTCAGTGGCTTCGTAAGAAGCATTTTAAGGTCCTGGAGTGGCCTAGCCAGTCTGCAGATCTCAACATTATAAAAAACTTTTGGAGGGAGTTGAAAGTCTGTTTTGCCCAGCGATAGCTCCAAAACATCACTGCTCTTGAGGAGATCTGCATGGAGGAATGGGCCAACATACCAGCAATAGTGTGCCAACCTTGTGAGGACTTACAGAAAATGTCTGACCTCTGTCATTGCCAACAAAGGATATATAACAAAGTATTGAGATGAACTTTTGTTATTGACCAAATACTTATTTTCCACCATAATTTGGAAATAAATTCGTTAAAAATCAGACAATGTGATTTTCTAGATGTATTTTCTCATGTTGTCTCTCTTGGTTGAGGTCTACCTATGATGTCAATTACAGACCTCTCTCATCTTTTTAAGTGGGAGAACTTGCACAATTGATGTCTGACTAAATACTTTCCCCCCCCCACTGTATGTCATTAAATGTGGAACAGCTCTCTCTAAAGTGGGGAATAATTTGCTCAATCTGTTTAATTCAAAAGTTATAGATTTTTATTTATAATTAATAACACATGTAGGCATGCATATTAGAAAATAAAAGTGTAACTGGATTAATATATCAAAAGCATAGCAGATGAACTTATTTCTAATAGTCAATATCATTTTTCCTTTGTTGAGTGTAGTTCCCATGGTTATGTCATTTATAATGAACCTTTATTGTGGAAAGGCAGGACAGAATTGGTCCTCTGTAAATCAAAACAGAATTTTGATTTACAATTAGATGGATTACAGCCATTTGCTTTATTTTAAGGAAAAGAAAATGAATCTTAAATTACTCTGATTATCCTTGAATTTGCATTTTTCTTAATCAAAAGAACCAATGAACTTGTTGCAAGACAAGGGAATAATAAAAAAGGACCCCATATTGCTTTATTATTGCGCAGGTAATCATGGGATTTTGTCAACTTTTAATAAAGGGGCCAAGTCAAATTATGTTGATTTGAATGAACGGTTATGGCTTAAGTGAACAAAAGTGTAAACTTTGAAGAATAGAATATTAATCTGAATATTACAGCTGACAGAGAAAAATAACTGTTTCATGAAGCTTTGGCTGCTTTGTGGATTAGACCTATAATGATGCCTTTAGGGTGGTGCTCTTCTCTATTTCTTAGCTTAGGGAACCAATGTTGTCTGAAGGTCTTTCTGTGGTCATGTGGCCAGTATAACTATACTCCAAGGTGCAGGGAATGCTGTTACAGTCCCATCAAAGTGGTACCTATTTCTCTACTTGTATTTGCTTTCAAATTGCTAGCTGGGCCAGTGCCTATACCAGTAATGGTGAACCTTTTTTGGCTTGAGTGCCAAAAGTGTGTGACTACACCCATAATGCAATGCCCTCCCCCGCGCATGCACACAATGCCTCTGCTGACCCCTGCACATGATCACCCATGCTGACACCCCTCCCCCATGCATGTGCATAGGCCTCACTGAAGCCTCCGGTCTTTTGATAGGCCCATTGGGCTGTTTTTGGCTCTTCCCAGAGTTCAGGAAAGCCTTCTGAAGCCTGGGGATGGCGAAAAATGGCCCAATAGACCAGCCAAAAGTTCAGAAACTAACTTTCAGTTGGGCCGTTTTTCGTCGTCCCCAGACTTAAGAAGGCTTTCTGAAGCCTGGAGAGAGCAAAAATGGCCCAAAAGAAGGCTGAAAATTAGCGTGCTGGAGCTGACATAGGGCAATTCCTCGTGTGTCCTCTGATATGGCATTGTGTGCTACCTGTGACGCATATGGTATGTTTGCCATCACTGGCCTATACAATGATTGCATTAAAACTGGAAAGGTAAAGGAATAGGGTAAGGAAGGAAAATTTGAGACATACAAAAGTTAAATGGGATTAAAATCTTGTACATTGGTATCTCCACCTAACAACGCCTCTACTTATGAACTTTTCTAGATAAGAACTTGGTGTTCAAGATTTTTTTGCCTCTTCTCAGGAACCATTTTCTACTTACCAACCCGAGCCTCCAAAACTGTAACCGGAAAAGGGAGGGAGAAGCCTCCGTAGGGCCTCCCTAGGAATCTCCAGGGAGGAAACAGGGCTGGAAAAGGGAGGGAGAAGCCTCTGTGGGGCCTCCCTAGGAATCTCCTGGGAGGAACCAGGGCCGGAAAAGGTGGGGAGAAGCCTCTGTGGGGCGTCTCTAGGAATCTCCTGGGAGGAAACAGGGCCTCCACCCTCCCTGTGGTTTCCCCAATCGCACGCTTTATTTGCTTTTACATTGATTCCTATGGGAAAAATTGCTTCTTCTTAGAAACATTTCTACTTAAGAACCTGATCACGGAACGAATTAAGTTCATAAGTAAAGATACCACTGTACTATTGTCACAAACTCCATTCTAGTGATGCTGGATGGAATGCAGAAAGTCCAGATGACTGCTTACTTAATAAGCATTGACTAAGCAAACTATAGTATAGTGTATGAGACTGGATTTTTTTTCCAAGTGAAAGTGTTCCATCTGTAGAATCCTAAATAATTGGATCAATCAAGAAGTTTCCATGGTTTCTGTTACTGTGTTTGTGTTATCCTTGCTACAGCTGTAGAATAAAATACAATAATGAAAGTTTACTGGTTGTATTACTTGATTAAGATATACAGTGATCCCTCGAGTTTCGCGATCTCGATCTTCGCGAAACGCTATATCGTGATTTTTTTTTAAAAAAATTAATTAAAAAAAAACCACTTCCGCGTTTGGCTTCGGGAGTCAGCTGGGAAGCGGCGCGGCTGTTTTAAAAGGTCGCAGCCGGCCTGGGGGGCTTCCCCGCACCCCCCCAAACCCCCAACCCGGGTTCGGGGGGGTGCTGGGAAGCCCCCCAGGCCGGCTGCGACCTTTTAAAACAGCCGCGCCGCTTCCCAGCTGAGTCCTGAAGCCAAACGCCAAAGGCGAACTTCCGCGTTTGGCTTCAGGACTCAGCTGGGAAGTGGCGCGGCTGTTTTAAAAGGTCGCAGCCAGCCTGGGGGGCTTCCCAGCACCCCCCCGAACCCCCAACCTGGGTCTTCCCGGCCGCCCACGCAAAGGGGAAACCCCGGCTCCTCGCTGATGCCCGCCGCTCGCCGGCCCGCCAGCAAGAGGGGGAAGACCCAGGGAAGGTTCCTTCGGCCGCCCAGCAGCTGATCTGCTCGGTAGCGCAGCAGCAGCGAGGAGCCGAATCGGGGTTTCCCCTTTGCGTGGGCGGCGGGGAACGCAAACTCCACCATCTACGCATGCGCGGCCATAGGAAAAAAGGGCGCGCATGCGCAGATGGTGTTTTTACTTCCGCAACCCTACATCGTGAAAAATCGATTATCGCGAGGGGTCTTGAAACGGAACCCTCGCGATAATAGAGGGATCACTGTATTTGGCCCATTGGCAGTCTGACATATTGGTCCTTTTGGGAATGTATTAATAACAAGATGTTAATGTACACAAAATAGAGTTGGTTTTCAATAACAGTCTGTATTGAATATATCATTGTTATGTACTCATTCGGTTTCTAATTTTGAATACCGTAAATTCCATGAATGCATGTTTGCATGTTCCTCTAGATGAGGATATGCTTTAAAATGTGCATCTTTGTTAACTGTGCTAATATTGCAGATTTCCAGAAAGAGAATTATGTTAGCAGATAGTAAATCATGATGTACATAGTAATATCCTAGATGTGTCCTTCAAAGTGATCTTATTTTATTGTAACCAAGAGATAATTTAAATACAGGTACTCCTTGACTTTCAACCACAATTGAGCCCAAAATTTATGTTGCTAAGTGAAAAATTTGTTCAGTTGAGTTTTGCTCATTTTATGACTTTTCTCGCCGTTTCCTGAATAGTTTTTATCCTAGAGCTATACTCGCACTTAACAACAAACTAAAGGGTCACCATCAGTGAACTGTTGGACAATATTACTCGGTTTGTCATGTAAATGGTTGAGTGGTTCAGGGTGGGGAATTTGTAGTGGGTGAGACATTTTATTCTATTTTTTATTCTATTTTTAAATTTTATGTATGGTGGAACTGGTCTCTGGGTGTCACACGACTTTCGTTGCCAATGACAATTCGTTGTTTTGACAATGACAATAAAATTATTATTATTATTATTATTATTATTATCATCATCATCATCATCATCATATCTGTTAAGTGAATCACTGCAGTTCTTACATTAGTAATAAAGTTGTTAAGTGAATCTAGTTTTCCCATTGACTTTGCTTGTCGAAAGATTGCAAAAGAGGATCACATAATTCCAGCATACTGCAACTGTCATAAATGGGAGTCAGTTGCCAAACGTCTTAATTTTGGTCACATGCTCATGGGGATGCTGCAAAATAGTCATAAATTACTTTTTTCAGTACTGTTGCAGGGTGACCAGAAAACCTAGAAAACGGAAATCAGGGAATTATCAGGAAAATTGGTGGTTCGGGAAATATCAGGGAATTATCAGGGAAATCGTGAAAAAAACAGAATAAATCAGGGGGGGAACAAACTGTATTAAAATGTTTAAAAATCAGGGGGAAATCATGAAAAAAAAAATGGGATCGCGCTGCCTGGCAGAGTCAAGCAAAAATGAGGGTAACTGTGGCAACAACTTGCTTCCTCAGCTACCGATATTTCTCTACGGCTTAGCCGTTTGGTATGATGTCATCTATGACCGCGCCTTAACTAGATCGCAAGTTACAGGGAAGTGTCAGGGAAATTCAAAATGATTTCTCCCTGGACACCCTATGTTGTAACTTTGAATGGTCACTAAATGAACTATTGTAAGTCGAGGATTACCTGTACTCACAATTTAACTTCTATAAAAGAATTAATTATTCTTCATGTATATTTAATAAACACCAAACAATGCTGCTGGGGCATATGCATTTTAGAAAAAATTAACTTTAACATGAGAACTTTGTTAGACAATCTATTGCTTAAAACATCTTATATCATCAGGGCGCTTGATCTGTACAAATCCTTGCTGCTACTTTAAGACAAATTTCATAAAAGTCATACACTACCATAATCATAACAATCATTTTAAATAGAAACTCAAAATATTCATGAATTACCCAAAGCAATAAGGAAGGTCCATCAAATAGTATTTATTCTTTAACTTGCATTAGTAGAGCCTCACTTGAGCATTATTTTCAATGTAGCAAAAAAGATTTTATAAGATGCTCAGTATGGGAAAAAAAACCAGTCTTCAATATAAATTTGCATATTGGTTTTTTTCTCTACAATTTGGAGATTAAATTTTAATCCAAAATTAGGTAATAGTTTCCTTTTCTCCTGTAGGTGGCAGTAAGATGTTAGCTTCTTTTGATTTCCAATGTGGAGAACTACTTTATCCTATTGGTTCAATAGTTAAAATTATTATTTTGCTTTTTTCTTCCTTAGTAGCCATAATGTTTATCTAGAAATGTGGAATTACCTCTTATTTTTGAACTGTCATCCAGAAAAGCTAAAATACTGTCAATATATAAATAAAATTTGTAGATTATTTTAAAAGATAAAAGATCAGTCCGCTGTTGAGTAATGGAATAAAAAAGGGCATTTTAAATCTGAAAACATTTTTGTTTGTTTGTTTAATTTATATGCTGCCCAACTCCCTAAGGACACTGGGCAGCTTACAGCAAGGAGAACAACAGCTAAAGAAACAATTTAAAAAGATAATTTAAAACTTATATTCACACCGTGCATATCTCTTGTGGCTGGATTTGATCAATGGCCCAAGCCTGCTGCAAAAGCCAGGTCTGTACAGCTTTCTGGAAGGCCAGTAGAATGGGGGCAGATCTCAGTAGGTAGTTGGCTCCAGAGAGCCAGAGCCACCACAGAGAAGGCCCTTCCCCATGGCTCTGCCAGCCACCATTGTTTAGCTGACAGGATCCAGAGAAGGCCAACTCTCTGGGCCCTTATCGATCACTGGGAGCTGTGTGGTAGAAGGCGGTCCTAAAGATAGTCTGGTCCTAAGCCATGTAGGGCTTTATAAGTGATAACTAACACCTTGAATTGCGTCTGAAGACTGATTGAGAGCCAGTGCAGCTTGCGGAGAGTTGGTGTGATGAGGGTGTACCTAAGTGTACTCACAATAGCTCGCACAGTTGTGTTTTGGACCAGTTGTAGTCTCCGAACGCTTTTCATGGGTAGCCCCATGTAGAACACGTTGCAGTAATCTAACTATGAGGTGATAGGGGCATGAGTAACCTTCAATAGTATTTATTTTTAGAATTATAATGATTGACATAAGTTGTCTTCCATTTTAATTTATAGTTAATTAAGATGCCATAGATCAAGGATCTCCAACCTTGACTTTGCTGGCTGGAAAATTCTGGGAGTTAAAGTCCACAAGTTGCCACTGTTGGAGACCCCTGCTGCAGATCATCCTTGATTCAGTTGGTGAAAAATGAATAAAAATATGAAATTGTGAGCAAAAATGCTTTAGAGAGATTGATGTGCTAAATCAGATTTGATTGACCATCTTGTATGGAGGAAATATATTGTAAAATATGCAAGTAGTCCATGGGTTATATCAATTTATTCAGCAAGTGTTCAAAGTTAGGATAGCACTGGAAAAAAAATAGTTATGATCAGTCTTTGTACATATCTTAACACTTAACACCACACGGCCTGCACTGGCTGCTGATCAGTTTCCTGTCACAATTCAAAGTGTTGGTTATGACCTATAAAGCCCTACATGGCATTGGACCAGAATATCTCCGAGACTGCCTTCTGCCGCATGAATCCCAGCAGCCGATTAGGTCCCACAGAATTGGCCTTCTCCGGGTCCTGTTGACCAAACAATGTCGACTGACGGGACCCAGGGGAAGAGCCTTCTCTGTGATGGTGCCGGCCCTCTGGAATCAACTCCCTCCAGTGATTCGAACAGCCCCCACCCTTCTCGCCTTCCGTAAAATGCTGAAGACCCACTTTTGTCGCCAGGCGTGGGGATAATTACCACCTTCTCCCCCTTTTTTATTATGTTTTTGGCCTTACTGTATAATGGATTAGGTTGAATGTGTATGATTGTATAGTTAGGGATTTTACTATATTATTAATGTTTTTAAAATTGATTTAATTTTCTACTATTGGATTTGTAATGCATTGTATCACTGTTATGTTGTGAGCTGCCCCAAGTCTTCGGAGAGGGGCGGCATACAAATCTAATAAACTATAAACATCCCTGTGGTCAAATGATCAAAATTGAGCATGTGGTGAGCAGCCAGCATTTAAGACTCCTGCCCCATCACCCCAGCTGAGCTTTGTCAACTTTTTTGCCTCCCTCCCTTCACTGGCCTCACTGATGCTGGCTTGCCTCAAGCTCTATGATATAGGGGCTCTGTCAACTATGTATGCAGGGCTGTCTCTCCACCATTCCTCCCTACACTCAATTTGCTACATGGGAATCCCTTGGCTAAGTAATACCTTTGGCAAAGCAGCATTCACCTCCAAGTGCAGATGAACTTCTTTGTTTGGTTCTGGAAGCAGGGACATTGCAGGAAGATTCAGAATTTGGCCATATATGTGCTCCATGTGCCCTTTTCTGCGTTGAAGTATTCTGGAGATTGAGCCACTGAAGAGTCCATTGTTTCAGGTTGTTCTAGTTGCACGCCACTTCTGGACCTTTGTCGCCAGTGTTTGGTTCTGGAAGCAGGGACAAAAACGTTGTAGTCTTTAACTCATTTTATTGGGTTGACTGGAACGGGTCCCAAAGGGTTAACAAGTACAAGCGATCTCAGTGCTTCAGAATGCCCTGCTGCAGCTTGCGGCTTCTTTTAAAAAGTTTTTCTTTTGCAGAGGCGTGGCTTGACAATCGCTCGAATTTCCCCGGCCACGTCTGGACCAATCCGCGGCCGGTATGCAAATAGGGTGTCTATGTACACAACACTCTTCTTACCATTTAGTGAGTGTAGTGGTGAGAGGGAATTTTTAACCATTGAATAGAGAAATGGGGGTACCATTCAATTGCTGCTGTCATTGCTGGTGCAGCCCAAACACCAGCTCGATTGTGGATTTGTGAGACTTGTCTGTTCCTACTTCAAACGCTTAATGTGAAAGTTAGTGGTGCAACTGTCAAGGCTCAGGCCCAGATTCTGAATCTCAGCCTAAAAAAGAATCACAAGCAACACCTGAGCAGCTGGAAGAGGCAGAGGAGGAGGACTAAAAACTTCCCAGCCCAAGCATGCAATGAGTAGAGAAGGAAACAGAGTAGAGAAAGTCTATTAGGCTTCTCTCCCAGCAAAAAAATAAACCTGACTGGTGACAGCTGGTTGCAGCCTATATAAGAATCTGCTCTACTCCTATTCTTTTTGATGGAAACAATGTCTGATATATGGTTTATGGCAGACGTGGGTTTCAGCAGGTTCTGACCAGTTCTGAAGAACCAGTAACAGAAATTTTGAGTAGTCCGGAGAATTGGTAAATACCACCTCTGATTGGTCCCACCCCAATCTATTCTCTGCCTCCTGAGTCCCAGCTGATCGGGAGGAAATGGGAATTATGCAGTCACCTTTCCCTGGAGTGGGGAGGGAATGGATATTTTGCTGAATCTTTTCCTTGTCGCGCCCACCAAGCCACACCTACCGAAGTAGGTAGTAAAAAAAAAAGAAGAGTCTTCCTGGCAAGGCTGAGTTGGGTTGAGACTGGTGAAGTAGACATCCCCACCAGAATGCCCTATTAAAGCAGACAGTGTCCCTGCATTGTAGATTTGAGGCTGGGAAACAAATGGCAAACCCATTAAAGAGTGAAGATGAAGAAGATCTTGAAAGTCAGCTTGGGCAATAGTGGCAGAGGGTATCAGCAGAGAAATGCAGTAGCCTCTTCATTTTGGCCATGCTGTATGGGGCAACCAAAGAACAGATGGGGGGGGGGGGGGATTGGTAAATGGGAGAAGTTAAAGCAAAGGCAATTTGCAAGAAAGATATAGGGTCTATATCTTATTACAGTTTGTGGATTGTAATTTTAGCATTGACAATGCATAATTGATAGATTTGAGTCCTTTCTGCAACCAGGAATGATGGGACAGTGGTTTTTGAGCAGCACATTCATGATACTTCATATAATTAAATATTCACTGAGCAATGTAAATTCTCGTCTCAATTAGGGTTGTAATCTAAGGACTACTATAAAGCAATTTGTAAATTGCTCATGGTCTTGACAATGATACAGTGTTCCCTTGACTTTCACGGGGGATACATTCCAGGACCGCCCGTGAAAGTCAAATTTCTGCGAAGTGGAGATGCTCCCTTCCTTCCGTTCTCCCCCTCCCTCCTCCATTCCTGGTTTTACTTTCCCCCCAGAACCCGTAGGGGCAATGGGACGGCAAGCTGGGGGCTTTGCTGCCCTCACTGCCGGCGTCTCCCATGGCGGCATCCTCAGCTCAGGAATTCTGCAGCTGACAGCCCTCTGCTCGGAGCATTTCACCAACTCCTGCACCCTCCCAAAGGTGCCCCCGAAGGCGGGAAATTAGGGTGGGGGTTGATGGAGCCGAGCCCCGTCCCACCAGATAATCGAAGCTGCCCCACGGGTTCCTCCGCCGGCTGGATGTATTGAGGGGATGCCCGCCTGCTTCTCTGAAGCTGCTGCCGTGTGTCCCACCTCAAGTGCCCGGCGGCGGGCATTCCGGACATCCTCCCAGGATCCCTGCTGGCACTGTTCCAACGGCAGCGGCAGCTGTCCCCAAGGCCGCCCGGCAGTCATCAGCTAGAGGCCAGCGGCTCAGCCCCGAGGATGAGTGGGACGCGTGGCATCCAGCCGTCAGAGGAGCCCATGGGACAGCTTCGATCATCCGGCGGGATGGGGCGCTTTTGAAAATAAAAACATATATTAAATTGCATATCGATTTGATCATTATTTATACAAGAATAAATATTAACATATAATCCAATCTTTAGCCGTACAAAATAGTAATTTTGAAAATTTGAATCAGTCTATGAATACTTTAGCTCAGCTTTTTCTAGATGAACATTGTGTTTCCAAATTTATGTAATATTTTAACTCCCTTTCAATAAAATTTGGTATTTTATTTAATAAAATATGTACTTACGTTTAGGCAAAATTCAAGACAATATTGTTTTAATATATTCCATTAAACATCTACAAAATGTGAACTATAAAAAAGCCAACAAAATTATTTAAAAAGAAAAAGGGTTATCCAGTTTATTTTTGAAAACCTCCAATGATGGAGCACTCACAACTCTAGGAGGCAAGATATCCCATTGATTGTTCTCACTGTCAGAAAATTTCTACTTATTTCTAGGTTAGATCTCTCTCTAACAAACTTCCACCATTATTTCTTGTCCTGCCCTCTTGTGCTTTGGAGAATGTTAATCCCCTCTTCTCTGTGACAGCCCCTCAAGTACTGGAAGAAAGTCATCATGTACCCAGGGTTGGGCAGCTGCGCATGCAGCTTTGCCACCACTGGTGGTACATGCGAGATTCGGCTTCTGCGCATCTGCAGCAGCAGAATTTCACCACCCCACCCAGGAAGGAGAGCAGCTTGTTGGGGAGATGACTTCACTTCCGCTTTGCCCATTTGCCAGATTTTCCCCATGAGCTGCTGTCCTTCCTGGAGGATTTCTTCCTGCTGGTGACTCCCAGGCAGGATTGACCGGGCTGCCTTTGCCGCTGCTGATGCTGCAGCATCAGCAGAGGCACCCGGTCAGTCCCACCCAGGAACCACCAGTGGGAAGAAATCCTCCAGGAAGGAGAGCAGCTCATGGGGGAGAAGACATCATGCTCGCTTGCCAGGAAGGAGAGCAGCTTGTTGAGGAGACAATGTCACTCCCACTTTGCCTACTTGCCAATCACTTCCGCTTCGCTCGCTTGCAGTGACAGAGGCACCCCGATCAATCTTGTCTGGGAGCCACCAGCAGGAAGAAATCCTCCAGGATGGAGAGCAGCTCATCAGGGAGACTCGCAAGCAGGCAAAGCAGGAGCGACGTTGTCTCCCCAACAAGCTGCTCTCCTTCCTGGCAAGCGGGCAAAGCGGGAACAACGTTGTTTCCCTGATGAGCTGCTCTCATTCCTGGAGGATTTCTTCCCGCTGGTGGCTCCCGGGCAGGACTGCTTTGGGCCATGATTCTGCGCATGTGCAGGAAATTGAACAATGGGTGTGCGGGGACGCCTGTGCACTCCTCCCCATCTAAGCATTCCAGGAGGGCCACGAATAGCTGCCCTTTACTGCATGTACCCTTGTAATCATTCTCTTCAATATGCTAGGCAAGTGATAGTGAACCTTTTTTGGTTTGTGTCCAAAAAGGGGAGGTGTCAGGGAGTTACGTGCGTGCGTGCCCATACTCATAACTCCATGCGTACACACACATCCCGTTCCCAGCACGCAATGGCACATCTGTTTTTCACTTTCCCAGGCTTCAGAACTTTTCTAGGAGCCTGGGGAGGGTGAAAACAGCCTTCCCCACCCCTCAGAGACCCTCTGGAGGCCATAAATGGCCCATTTCCAACTTCAAGTTGGGAAACGGGCCATTTCTGGCCCCCGGAGGTGTGGGGTAGGCCATTTTTTCACCCTACCCTGGCTCCTAGAAAGCCTCTGAAGCCTGGGGAACCCAAAAAAAAAGAGGACCTTCCAGTCCAACTGGAACTTTGCAAACAACTTTTCCAGCCTCCGGAAGACTGCGGAGTGGGGTGGGGAAGACCATTTTCATCCTTCCCTTCCTAGAAAAACTCTGGAGTTTGGGGAGGCCAAAAAACGGGCCTTAACCACCCCCTCCGGAGGATGAAAACAGGCTGTTTCCCAACTCCTAGTGCGCTCAGAAATCAACTGGCTGGTATGCGCATGCACACTGGACCTGAGCTTGCGTGCCCATTTATTAAGCAACTGAAAACTATTACGTCGATAGTCTGAATTGCCAGAGAAAATGCCAGCTACCTCATTTCCACTATTTATTTTTCATTTCTTTATGTTTATCAGATGAATAAAGATAACAGAACCATATAGCTAGTATATTTATGTTTCTAAGAGCCTCGATATAATTTATGCTACTACATATAAACTTCTATAAAGATTTCTTATCTGTTCTGTGTAGCTAAATAATTTCATACATACAGGTTGTTATTTCTATTTCTATTTCTTTCTTTTTTTTGCTTGGCAGATACATAATGAGCATATTGGTGCAAGATAAATTTAGTGAACAACTATAAAATGCCCAGGTTTGGGTCAACAAAGACAGTTCAAGTTCAGAATTCTGTCAGCGATAGCACCATGGTGGAGAAACCAACTGGAAGAAAGGTATAAAAAATAATTTAAGATTACATTTTAGCTAATATATGGAAACAGAATCTTTTTGAGTCAAAAACAATTAGTTGAATAATGGATTTTAATGGTACGAAAGGAGTTGCTATATTCACATGCTAAAAAAACCCTACTCCTTTGATATGATACTGTTTGTTGTATTTTTTCTTTTCATTTCAGTGTGTCATAATAACTGGTGAAATTGCTTGAAGGTAACTTGCTGTTTCATTTAACATACTGAATATGATATTTCATAGCATTAATTTTAAGATTTAAAATAGTATATGAGGTGAGATGGGAAATTGTATTATAGAGACTATCCCTTCCTGTTCTATCTCAACAAACATCATGCAGTATGAATTATTAGAGTATACGACACACCCTTTTCCCTTCTAAAAGAGACTAGATGCTAACGATCTTCCCAGCTCTTATCTTGCAGGTTCTTTCATTGTTACTATCTGCAAAGAATGTTTTCCAAGCTCTAAGTCTTTGCAGAGTTTTTTTTTTCATTATTCTAACTTGCTCCAAGTAAGTTTCTTTCCAGTCCTAACTAGGTGCTAACACTCTTCCCAGCTCTTACTGCTTGCAAGCTCTTTCATTGTTATTCTCTGCTAAGAATGTTTTCCAAGCCCTGTCTTTGCAGTTTTTTTCATTGCTCTAACTTTCTCCAAATGTTTCTTTCTAGCCCTAATCAGGTGCTAGTGATGTTCCCAGCTCTTACTCACTTGCAAGCTCTTTCACTGTTACTCTATGTGAATAATGTTTTCCAAACCCTGTCCTTGTAGGTTTTTTTATTGTTCTACTTGCTCCGAATGCTTCTAACCAGGTGCTAACAATGTTCCCACCTCTTACCAGCTTGCAAGGTCTTTCATTTTTATTCTCTGTGAAGAATGTTTTCCAAGCCCTAAGGCTTTGCAGGGTTTTTTTTCATTGCTCTATTTGCTCAGAATTTTTCTTTCCAGCCCTAACCAGGTTCTAACAATGTTCCCAGCTCTTACTGGCTTGCAAGCTCTTTCTCCAATAAGGTTTTTTTTAAGCCCTAACCAGGGAATAAAGTAATGTGCTGAAACTGACCATACTAAGGATGCTAGCCAGATGAATATCTGATAAGCAGATTCATTCCCCCATTTTTCTCCCCAAAAACTAAGGTGAATATTATACTCTGAAAAATACGGTAATTAAACAGTTCAAAGTTTATCTTTCTCAGGAAAGACCACTAGATTTTGTTGAAAAGAGCATTGCTAATTAGTCATTTTCTGTTTATGGAGGAGAGGTCTTCTGTATCTATAATTTCTGGAATATTCAGGAATGTATCAAAAACAATACCATAAAAAACAGATTAGGAATACAGGTTAAAATAAGGAAGAAAATGGTAAGAGAGCACCTGTCTACCCTAGATTACTTTAAATTACCAGGACCAGATGGATTACAACCTAAAATTTCAAAGGAACTGGAAACGTTATCTCAGAACCATTGAACTATATTGTTCCTGGAGCACCAGGGAACTACCAGGAGACTGAAAAATAGTTCTCATTTTAAAAAGGGGGTGGGGTTGAAATAGATTCAGGAAACTACAAAGCTATCAGCCTGATTTCAATACCTGGGTAATTCTGGAAAAGATAATCAAGCAATGAATCAGCAAACACTTGGAGGCAATAAAAGTAATAACCAAAAGTCAACATGGGTTTGTCCAAAACAGATTATGCCAGACAAATCTTATTGCATTCTTTGACAAAGTGATTCTTTGACAAATTAGTGGACCAGAGGAATCCTATGGATCTAATTTACTTGGACTTCAGTAAGGCATTTGATAAAGTAGACCGTAACCTACTAAGATAGGGCCAGCATCTCCATCAGATGGATTTGGCTGACCAACCACAGTCAATGTATATACCTCAATGGAACTGCATCTACATAGAAGGAAGTATGCAGTGAGGTGCTTCAAGGCTCTGTTTTAGGCCCAGTACTCTGACATTGTCATCAATGATTTGGATGAAGGGAACTCATCAAATTTGCAGACAATACCAAGCTGGTAGGAATAGTCAACACTCCAGAAGACAGACTTAAGATACAGAAGGATCTTGACAGACTTGAATATTGGGCACTATGTAACAAAATTAAATTCAATAGTGAAAAAGTAAGGCTCTACATTTAGGCAGTAAAAAACAAATGCACAGCTATAGTATAGATCAGTAATGATGAACATATAGCATGCATGCCACAGGTGCATACAGAGCTATATCTGAGGGCACGCAAGTCTTGCTCTATGTCAACTCCAGCATGCATGCATTGGCCAGCTGATTTTCATCTTTTGGGGCCATTTTCGCTCTCACCAGGCTTCAGGAAAGCCTCCTGAAACTTGGGGACAGCGAAAAATGGCCCATATAGCCAAGTACTAAACTTCTGGTTGGGTCATTTTTTTCTGTGCCCAGACTTCAGGGAAGCCTCCTGAAGCCTGGGGATGGTGGAAAACAGCCCAACGGAAATGAACTTGTGGTTGGCCCATTTGGTCATTTTTTGCCATTCCCAGGCTTCAGGAGTCCACAGGCTTCAATGAGGCCTGTGTGCATGCACAGCTGGGCAGCGTTGGTGAGGGGTGTTGTGTGCATGCCTGTGAGGATGGCATGGTGGTTGTGCGCATGAATGGGGGAGGGCCTGGGATTGGGCTCACGCATACATCCTTTTGGCACCCGAGCCAAAAACGGTTCACCATGACTTGTATAGATGGTACCTGGCTCAATAGTAGTAATTGTGAGAGATATCTTGGAGTCCTATTAACAATCATTTAAATATGAGTCAGAGTATGCTGCAGCTGCTTAAAAAAAAAACCAACGCTATTTTAGACTGCATTAACAAGAATAGAATAAGATCACAGAATGTGTTAGTACCATTTTATAATGTCTAGGTAAGACCTTGGTAAGACTTGCAATACTGCATCCAGTTTTTGTCACCAGGGTTGTAAAAAAGATAGTGAACAGTTGCTGGAATCGGGTATGTCTAGTTTAATGAAAAACTAAAAGACTAAGTATGACTGATGTGGCAACTCCTAGATATCTCAGGGGTTGCCACAAAAAGGAGAGAGTCGAGCTATTCTCCAAAGCACCTGAAGGCAGGACAAGAAACAAGGGATGGAAACTAATCAAGGTGAGAAGCAACCTAGATCTAAAGAGAAATTTCCTAACAGAACAATTAATCAGTGGAACAACTTGTTTCCAGAAGTTGCTTCCAACACTGGAAGTTTTTAAGAAGAGAGTGTACAACCATTTGTCTGAAATGGTATAGGGTTTCCTGCCTGAGCAAGGAGTTGGACTAGAAGACCTCCAAGGTCCCTTCCAACTCTGTTATTCTGTTATTCAGAATCTAAAAATCATGATTAGACATGAGTTAAGAGAAACAGTAACAAACATTAGATGGCTGAGATTTTGTTCAGGCTAAGATATAAGAATACTTTGGTTCTTAATAATGAAAAGGTATGTAGGAAGGTTTTTACTCTGCATTATTATAGGGCTGTTTAATGAAAATTGTATTACAAGAGTGCCTAGTTAAAATATTCACATGATTTAGTGATGGGAATACTTTAGGATTGGGTTATTTGTCTCATCTTGGCTTTTGTTGTCTACTGTACAGATTTTTCTCATTAATTAGATAACTGAACAGTCAGTTCTTCGGTGTGGTGGTGATAGACTTCAGGCATGGGATGATTCTTCTCTTGTAGCTCTTTAGACTAAGTTCCAAACTGAAGACACGCCTCCAGTCAATGGTCCCCAGTTTCAACTCAGTCTAAGGTTTAATTAGGCATATTAGGGAAACTCTTGCAGTTTGTTCAAACTTAGAATACAATTTGTTTATGCCTGGATTCTACGAGGCTCTCAGTATAAGCAGGCAGCCTCGCAATTGCAGTGTGAAGAGCCGTTGGCTCGCTGGCTTTTTGGGCACCAGAAAAAGGCTGTCAGATGTCAAGACAGCCAGTGCCATTTTGAGATGTAGAGTGAAGGGCCATTGGCTCGAGTCCACTACAGCTAAAATCTGGCGAGAGATGTCTGGCGTGAAGAGCTCTTAGCTCGAGCCTACAAACAGCAGAGGAATAGGCATTCGGTGAGTGGCTTGCAACACAGCCTTTTTACAATCACACCACGGTTTGCCTTTTAAAAAAACAGCCAGAGTAATAGAATAGCTTGAGGCTTGGAATGGAGTGGCTCTCTTGGCTGCCTGCTCAAAAGGGAGAGCAGTTCCAGAGCAGCATATTTTGTGTTCAAATCTCACTGCCGATCAGCTGCTGGGAGCAGCCAGCAGAGTAGGTGCTAACTCCAAACCGCTGACCCACGAGGAAGATCAAACGGCAGATGTTCAGGTTTCGGAACGGTGAGATTACATAGGTCTGGCTTTCGCAGCTACAGCCACAGAAGGCCAATAGGTAAAGTTGCTGAGGCCACAAGTTGTTAGGGAGCCCCTGTATGTAGAGCCTCATGCTCCCCACAGAGAACAGAGACTTAACTAAGCCTGCTGAAGAGACAGTCTGGTACACCAGATCCCAAAATGGCATCTCCAGTACCTATTAAAGATCTCATGAAGGTGGTTGAAGACTGTAAGACTGATAAGGCTGAATGTCAGGACTCCAGACATGTCTCTGCAAAGTCTGGAAAGGTGATCAAGGGAACTGCAGCCAAGATTAAGGCTAAGGCTATCTCCACCAAGAGAGCATCTAAGGCCCAGGAAAAGGAGGAAAAAAGGCTTCAGAAACAGGTGGCCAAAGGGACTAGGGAAGCAGAGAGACTAAGATGCCCCAGTCCCCTAGGCCAGTGTTTCCCAACCTTGGCAACTTGGAGATTTCTGGACTTCAGCTCATGGAATTCCCCAGCCAGCATTTGCTGGCTGGGGAATTCTGGGAGTTGAAATCCAAATATCTTAAAGTTGCCAAGGTTGGGAAACACTGCCCTAGGCAGCCATTAGTTTGCTCTGATGTCAGCATGCGATGAGGCAAAGGTTTCCAGGACTGGCCATCAGTGGGGACTGCAGAGCTTGGCAATCAGAATTGTGTTGGATTGGGGTTTTCATAATCTTTCATGTATTACATTTCACTTTTTGAGTTGCATTACTGAAATAAATGAACTTTTGCATGATACTTTAATTTTTTGAGTTTCACCTGTATACACAGAATATGTATGTGTATTATATGTTTTGTATAAAAAGCACCCTTGATTATATGCTTAATCAGTTACTCAGATGCCCTCTGTTGTGTATTATGTGTACTATATTAGAACACAATCAGTGGCCTGAAGCATCTGCTGCACACAGCTTAAAGCTGCTACCAGACTTGTTTGTATATAGGAACCGGAACTGACGATCTTTTATTCCTGCCAAGGGGGTAAAGGGAAGACAAAGAGAAAAGCAAGAATTGCATTTACAACTATGATCTCAATGTAATACTGGTTACTTAAGCCCTGCATGATGTTTGGCATTACCTGCAACAAACAACAGCCACTGAGTATTGTATTTAGGGGTAGTGATTTCTGACAGTCTCAAAATGGATGAATAGTGCAGTCAGGTGGTAGGGAAAGCAAGTAGAATGCCTGGTTGCATAGCTAGAGGTATAACAAGCAGGAAGAGGAAGATTGTGATTCCGCTGTATAGAGCATTTGTAATACTGTGTTCAGTTCTGGAGACCTCATCTACAAAAAGATATTGATAAAATTGAATGGGTCCAAAGATGGGCTACAAAAATGGTGGAAGGTCTTAAGCATAAAACGTATCAGGAAAGACTTAATGAACTCATTCTGTATAGTCTGGAGGACAGACGGGAAAGGGGGGACATGATCGAAACATTTACATATGTTAAAGGGTTAAATAAGGTTCAGGAGGGAAGTGTTTTTAATAGGAAAGTGAACACAAGAACAAGGGGGAACAATCTGAGGTTAGTTGGGGGAAAGATCAGAAGCAACATGAGAAAATATTATTTTACTGAAAGAGTAGGTACTCTACATGCTTGATACAAACTTCCAGCAGAAGTGGTTGCTAAATCCACAGTAACTGAATTTAAACATGCCTGGAATAAATATATATCCATCCTAAGATAAAATATAGGAAATAGTATAAGGGCAGACTAGATGGACCATGAGGTCTTTTACTGCTGTCAATCTTCTATGTGTCTGTGACATACCTGAATGATTCAGTTGTAGTTTTAGGAATCAGTTTACTATATCTTATTGATTTTTTTTCTTTTGACTTCAATAAAATATGTTGATATAAGTTGATCAAACTAATAATTTGTTTTATATTTTTTCTTGAAATAGGGAAATTTGGAATAGCTTTTTAATTGCATAATTCTATTTTTTCTAGCTCAGTTTTGTACAATAACTATTTTATTTTTATCTATAAAAATAGAAGATGTCAGGCTTTTAGCATTTTGTTACAACTATGTTTACAAAAGTTTCACAATAAAGTTTTATAATCTTACTAAAGTGTTGTAAATTAGGAAACAGGGGAAACTATTGTTGGTTAGTCCAGTTGAAGCTTTCAATGAACGTGCTTATTTTGTTTATTGTCAGTCTTATGCAAATGTTGTACTTATAAAAATATATTTTTTGTTTATTAGAGCAAGGACAAGATTGCCTCCTACAACAAAACTGCAAAAGTGGATAGAAGTGATGTGGCGAAGGACATGAAAGAAAAATCTTCCATGAAACGTAAACTTCAGTTTAATGTTAGTCCACCCAGAAATGAAGATCGAAATTCAGATACAGGTAGTGCCCTTTTTGTTTTATTTTCTCTTTTCATCAAGCTTGTGATAATTTTGTTAAATTGGTTTATCACAAAATATGAAAATTAATGGTGAAATATCCCATTTATTAGCTATTACTCCGGCAAAGTGATTTTATTAAATTGTAAGGGAAACTATTAAAATATTTCAATTTGTACAATTCATAGCAACTCTGGCTGCTATACATCTGTTGTACAATCAAATTGATGCTTTACAGCATATAGTATTTTACAGTATTTTGTGTGGGCATCTCTATTATATATTTAAATAAATTGATACCCATAAATACAAGTGATGAACGCAATTGTAAGTAATGTGTTGGCAGAAAAAAAGAATCAAATTAGTAAAGAGCACAATCAGATATTTGTCATAATGTAATGTATTGATATGTAAATATAGAGGACACAAATTATTTACATATAAAGCATCCATAAATCCCACTTATTTAAAATAATATATTTAAATGTATCTTTAAATCTCTCAATTAAAGAGTCTTAAAATGTTCCTTTGGACAGATGATGATGTGGATATGTATTCTGTTGCTTAAATTACTTATTTCATTGTTTTAAAATACCTAATGATCATGGTAGCAATATTTAAGTTTAGAATATATGTATACAAAAGACTTCTAAAGCACATTTGATTTTTTTATTGAATTAATATATAAAATGAGTCAAGCTTGTACATAGGATAAATCATCTGTCCCTAAGCTTTCTGCCTCTGCAGACTAGCAGTGGCCAGGATGAGAGAGATGGTTTTGTGCACGCACCTGCCATTTGCACAAATGGAATTTCACACACTCATGCTCTTGCCTGCCGCTTGCCTGGCCCCATTCCCAAAAGATTACAGGCTGGGTCAAGGCCATGGACTAGGGATTGGGGAACTCTGGTGTAGATCAAAGGAAACACTCCTCTATGAGATTATAACTCATTAGTAAATAATTTGGTCTACATGGAGCTTCATTGAGATAATTTCTTTCATTCTCGATCCATCTCCTATTCTCCCTCCCTGAATATATATTTTTATACTTACATTTGCATTCATGGTGAAAGATTTGTTTGATAATTGTCTGTTGTTTTTTGTATTGTTTTGGGATTAAATTTTGGAAAATTGCTTCTACATTCCCCATGCACAATACAGGGGTTTCACGGTGTTTTCCTATTTCCCATGATAGCATTACATGGACCTAGTAAATATCATGTAAGGATTCATCCTGACTGATAATACGCAGCTTCCATTTCCTAATCCTGAAAGTAAGGACATTGAATTACTAGGAAATAAATTTAGTCCTTTGTGGGTTTGGTTTGTTTGGGCCTTTTTGCACGGAAACAATAAAAGCAAAGATGATTTAGGCAGTTACAAATTGGGTGATTTGATGATCTAGTAATATATTACATGTTATTTAAGGATTTTGTGCAGAGGAATATTCCTAGATTTTTTAAAAAAACTGCTAGCCATAGTGTCCAGGAATCTGTTTACTGGTTGTGTCTTTTCCTGGGGAGAAAAAAAGTCATACTTTTGTGTGCAGGGGTGAGTGTGGGTGTCCTTTTACTTATTTCTTCCTCAACAAACCTGTTTTTAGGGCACTCTATAAATTTCAGTTGGTTCAACAGTTGGCAGCCCTTGCTTAACAATCGTTTGTTCAACAATTTTTCAAAATTAAGATGGTACTGAATGAAAGAACCTATGATATGTGCCCAAAGCTGCTGCACTCCCAAAATGACATGATGAAAATTTGGGAGTTTAGCACTCTACTTGCATTTACAACCAAAAGTGTGCAATTATCTCTACCCAACTGTCTCTTTCCCAATCTCATCCATCACCCAGCCCACCAGCACACATAAAACTCTCTTGAGCCAGAAGGCATCAGTTGCTCTCCTACCTACGAGGAGATTTCAAGCAGTTACAGATCCTCAGCACACACAAAATGTCCCACTTATTTTTGCAGGTTTCTGCAGCTGCTATCAGGTATGCCCAGCCACTGAGGGTCACAGCCTTCCTACTGAATCCACCTCATAACATTTGGCAAATGGGTGCATTCTTCCAGTCTTTCAAAGCTTAATATTTATGGAGATTTTCAGTCATCCATGTCATGGTTGTTTTTTCAATAGGCAACTGGACTTGTTTTTTCTTTGAAGATGTTTTCCTTCTCATCTAAGAAACTCCTTCAAAGAAAAAACAGAAATTCCAGTTGCCTCTTGAAAAGGCACCTTACTTCTACAAATTGCATGATTTGGCAAAAGAGGTTTTCAAAGCAGTGTGAGAGTGGGGTCAAGGTTGTGATGGTGGCGATGGTGATGTGCCATGAACTTCGTGTTGACTATTAACAAGTATGTAGCTAAATTATCTCCACAATGATTTGTCTTCAATCCAGTTCTTTAGATCTTCCAATATTGTACCAATCTGCCACTGTAATTGAGTTTAGGCATATTATTCCTGGTCATCTTCTTTTTTCTTCCACATTGAAGGAAATGCTTAATTGGTCAAGAATGAACATATATTTCCTATAATGCTTCCAAAAATTTAATAATAAGATTAGACAGGTTGGTGTAGTTTCTTGTTAGAGGTTCCTAATTACTATAGTATTCTGAAACATAGGAACCTACCGTATTTCTGCTTTCAGAAAACTCAGAAAATTTTTGAATCACATGATGCCTTTCACATGTATTCTGCCTCATCAGGGGTCCTTCAAAAAACTGGGTGATTCAATCAATTAATAGAGTAAAATTTACAAACTGTTATTTTGTAGATTGCATATGCAATACAGTAGTCCCTCGCTATACTGCGCTTCACCTACTGCGGCTTCACTTCATCGCGGGTTTCTGAGGAAGCCAATCGGCAGATTTAAACAGCCCGCCAAACTCGATCGGCAGGTTTTTAAAAAATATGTATATATCTAAAATTGTAAATACTGTATTTAAATACTGTATCTAAAATAAATACTGTGTGGGAAGGGTTTATAAACACTTAAAACAATGAAAACTTACCAAACAATTACAATTTAAATACTTAAATAAGTACTATCAGTCGATAAATTCCCCATCGCGGATTTCACCTATTGCGGCCAGGTCTGGAACGTAACCAGCGATAGGTGAGGGACTACTGTAGTCAAAACAAACCTCTGTCTGACTAGGTCATAATATAAAAGCTGAAGTTGAAGTTGTCCCTTCAATATATTAACCGCAGCTGAAGTTGTCTGGAACAGAAACTTAAATTTATATTAAACAATACCACAAATCTTCATGAATGCTATAATTTGTGCTATTTGTATAATAATGTCTTTATACAAATTATTATAATCTGATATTTATAACCACCATTTTATATATACTAGTGGAATGTTGCGAACAAAACTAGTACTCCTGCTTCTTATTTTCCCAACAACAACCACTTTGTGACATTGATTCAACTGAAAGAAAGTGACTGAATCATGAGGCCAGTTTTCATGCTTAAGGGAGGCCAAGAGCATACCATTTCTGGTTTCTAGATCAGCACTTTAACCATGACACCAAACTACCGTAGTTATCTAATGATCTACATTGTAACAAATAATGTACTTTTAGATTTAATGGAAATTCAAAAATACACATAGCCATTAACTTATGATCACAATTGAAATCAGAATTTTCATTGTCAAGCAAGATGATTGTTAAATGAGCCATGCCCAATTTTATGATCCTTTTTGCCACGTTTATCAAGCACATTACGACAGGTTAAACGAATCATTCTGCTGTCAAGTGAATTTGACTACTTCTATTGGCTTCATTTGCCAAAAGCTGGCTGGGAAAGTTTCAGACACCAATCACGTGACACTCCCGCCCCCCCCCCGCCCCCCAGGACACTACAAGCATTGTAAATACATGACAGTTGCGAGCATTGAAATTTTGATCACATGATGGTAGGGATGCTGCGACATTTGTAAGTGCAGGGACCTGTTGTGCGTCACTGTTTTTAGTGTGATTGGACTCAAAACAAAAGATTGTAAGTTGAAGATTAAGTTGTAATTTGACTCTCCAGCTTCTTAATAATCTCTTAAGATTTTGAAATGTTTCTTTGTGGGTATCTGTGTGCATGTATCAGTGTATACTTTAATTTGAGGTTTATTTAATAGTAATATGCTTTTATGAGAGAAATAAATTAATATTTAACTAGTAAGAACAAACTATTTAAAACCAAAAATAATTTTGGAAATGTAATTCAGATTCACGTGGTCATGAATAAAGTTTTTAATAAACATGCAATTTAAAAAGCACATATAGGCATGATTTTTTTTCTCTCAGAAATGTATAATTGTTAATGTTTGTTGCTGCTGACAACTTGTAATATATTCTGACTATTTTAAAAACTTCAACTAATTTCCAAGAAAATTAAACAATATTGGTTATAAATTACATTAAGATACGCTTACTGGCCCTTTGTGCAGTTTATTATTTTTATATTTTTTTCTCATTTTAAGATGATTTAAGGCATATTGTAGTGTTCCCATTTAGAAACCAAGGGGACCCAAAACAATATATAAATATATTTAGTTTCATAGCCTCATTTTATATCAAATGTTTCTTATGCAATACTAACATTTACTCATGGGTTTGCAGAACTTTAATGGGTGAATTAATTTAACTCTTCTTTCTTTGAATTTCGATTTAGGTTTAGTTTTAATAAATTATAATATTCATTTTAGATTTAATAAAATGATATTTTATGAAACAAGTTCTAAAGCGTATTTTCAAATATGATTAAGCAGTTATGTTATAGTGGCTGAAGTGTTGGATTAGAGCCATTGAAATCCAGGTGAAAATTAACCTTCAGATGTGAAAATTCCCTAAAACAATTTGGACCAGTCACTATTATTCAGTCTATCTTCCACAGAGATAAAAATGCATGAGAAAATGATACCCTTTTTTTTGCCCTTAGTAAAGTAAAAGGAAAAAAAATCTAAGAAATTGTATTTTGTTTTAGAACTATCTCAGCTCTCTCTAATGATGGGGTAAGGTATCATCAGTATGCTAATGATACCCAGTTGTCCAGTCCACCCCATGTCCAGTCAGCGAAGCAGTGGAAGTGATGTGCCGGTGCCTGGAGGCTGTTGGGGTCTAGAAGGGTGTCAACAGGCTCAAACTCAACCCTGACAAGACAGAGTGGCTGTGGGTCCTGCCTCCCAAGGACAATTCCATCTGTCCGTCCATTACCCTGGGGAGAGTTATTTACCTCCTCGGAAGGTTCCGCAATTTGGGCGTCCTCCTCGATCCACAGCTAACATTAGAGCACCATCTTTCAGCTGTGGCGAAGAGGGCGTTCTCCCAGGTCCACCTGGTGCACCAGTTGCGGCCCTATTTGGACCGGGAGTCACTGCTCACGGTCACTCATGCTCTCATCACCTCGAGGTTTGACTACTGCAACGTTCTCTACATGGGGCTACCTTTGAAAAGTGTTCGGAAACTTCAGATCCTGCAGAATGCAGCCTCGAGAACTATCGTGGGGCTTCCAAGATCTGCCCACGTTTCGCCAACACTCCGCGGCCTGCACTAGTTGCTAATCTATTTCCGGTCACAATTCAAAGTGTTGGTAATAACCTATAAAGCCCTACATGGCATTGGACCAGAATACCTCCGGGACCACCTTCTGCCGCACGAATCCCAGTGGCCAATCAGGTCCACAGAGTTCGCCTTCTCCCGGTCCCATCGATTAAACAATGCCATGTGGCGGGACCCAGGGGAAGAGCCTTCTCTGTGGCGGCCCCGGACCACTGGAACCAACTCCCCCCGGAGATTCAAATTGCCCCTACTCTTCCCGCCTTCTGCAAGATGTTGAAGACCTATCTATGTCGCCAGGCATGGGGGGAATAACTATCTCTTTCCCCCACCACCACTTTTTTTCCTGACTGTAATACATGAGAATGGTGTGATTGTGCAGTAATGATTGCTTTTAATATCTATGGGTTTTAAATTTCGTTTTTAATTTATATTGGATTTGTACTCTATATATTGTATTGTTGTTGTTGTGAGCCACCCCGAGTCTTTGGAGAGGGGCGGCATACACATCTAATAAATAAATAATAATAATAATAATAATAATAATAATAATAATAATAATAATAATAATAATGCTATTTCATATTGGTGGTCCTTTAGTTCTTTTCTCCAGTTCAGCACATTCAAGTTTTTAAAAATGGAAGAAAATATCAGCTATACCTTTGTATATTTAAAACTTTATATGATCTCTTGAAGGAATTTTTTTCATCTGAATATCTTTCTTGAAGTATGATTTATCTAAATCTGTGTAAAAACTTTTCTTTCACTTCATCCACCCTTTCCTTAATTGGCAAAATATAATAAATATGCATAGAATCCATGAAAAGCAGTGAAGTTTTTTGGGATAAAATAGAAGCAGATGAGTCAATCAACACCTGAAAAAGGTGTGTCAATTTATAAATAAGAGAAAGCTGGTACTAGTTAAGATGATAACTTTCATATAAAACAGCACTAAAGTGAAGCATTAAAAGGAAATGACATCATATAACTTTATCTATATTTATTTGATATCAACAGTGTGTTGTAGGAATTATTCTAGAGTTTGTTAGGGATCTTTAAATGACACTGTAATTGGCAGTAGATAGATGCTACGAAAAACCCAAAATATCATGTGAAGTGTATCTATCTTGTATGCCACACTTCCTTCCTCTTGCTCTTCTCCATCCCTTTCTCCCATGTCTTCTTCATTCTATAGATTCAGATCCAGGACATACAAATGAAAACTGGGGGGAGAGATTAATTCCTTCTTACAGGACATATCCAGGTAAATAGATTAATGTCATCACAGGAGTTGTTTATTTTTTGTACTAGTGAACAGCCTGCAAATAACATACCTATTAATATAAATGTAATATTACTTTTTTCATTGGAAAATTAAAAATGCAGCTTAAACTTCTACTATAGTACACTGCTCAAAAAAAAGGGGGGGACACTCAAATAACACATCCTAGATCTGAATGAATGAAATATTCTCATTGAATAATTCGTCCTGTACAAAGTTGAATGTGCACAACAGCATGTGAAATTGATTGTCAATCACTGTTGCTTCCTAAGGGGACAGTTTGATTTCACAGAAGTTTGATTTACTTGGAGATATATTGTGTTTTTTAAGTGTTCCCTTTATTTTTTGAGCAGTATATTTTTCCATTCCTGTGAACCACCTGTGGAGGAATATGGCAGTTACTATGAAGTAACTGCTAATTTATTAGCAAAAGCAGTTTTGATTCTATATACATATGGAATGTGTGTGTGTGTGTGTGTGTGTGTGTGTGTGTGTACGGAGAGGGGCGGCATACAAATCTAATAAATAAATAAATAAAATGTATGTATGTATGTATGTATTTGTGTATTTAATATCTAGAACAATTCACTGATGGGAGTGAAGCAGGAAATCTGTTTTCACATCTAAAACTTTACATGCCAACTAACTCTGCCCACAACCAGGAGTTCAGTCCTTAGAGTCCAAGGTTGACTCAGCTTTCCAACATTCTGAGGTCGATAAAATGAAGACTCAGATTGTTGGGAGCAATATGCTGATATTGTAAACTGCTCAGAGAATGCTATAAAGCAGTATGAAGCAGTACTATTGCTGTATTGACTCAGGCTAAAAAGGATGGGAATGATATCAATTTAGCAAATAATATTTTCTTTAAGATTTTTATCATTATAGGCACTGACTTGGACTAAAGTCACATTAACTCTAGGCTAACATAATTGAGAAGTCCAGTCCTAGCACCTAAGGAATTGGGGAGGGAATGGGGGGATGTAATGGTTTGGGATTAGTTGCCCATATATTATAATATAACCATTTTCTGCAACCAGTAGAGTTTTTGTCAGACAGAAGTGGAGCACTACGGTGGAAAGAGCAATGAAACTCTTCCATTGGCAAAATAAGCTTCTGATAACTAGATCCTCATCTGCGTTTAAGTATTTGCATTGTTCTGTAAAATAATTATAAAAGTGTTCTTAATGCTTCTGTTATTAAATATATTTTCTGAAAATGTAATACAAACAATATATTTATACAAGAGGTATACATTTCTTAGAAAATAATTTACAATGATAAATCATGCCAGACAAGCTTGACCTCCTTGTTTTATTAGATTTACAAAAGCACCATGTGCAAGACATTCAGGCTAATAAACATGGCAGTTCTACTTTTTACTCATAGTTATGCCAAACTAATACATTGACAATATTAAAGATGTAAATTACTTTGGCATCGTTGTTCAATATATAATTTATACAGTACAGAAAAATATACAGTACAGAAAAAATCTTATCCATAGTAAAAACATTTTCCAGATTTCGCATACTTTTGATACAATACAAGTCAATAATTAACAGTAAGTTTTAAAAACTAAAAAAATCTATTTTTATTGAGGAATTACATTTTCCTGTAATAACGAATACGTCACTAAGTTTTTTCCTATTATATTTTGTTGCAAAATTGCACACAAAATATATTTTATTTTTGTGTGTGCTTTTCTGTGGGTCCAGGAAGTGGGGAAGAGATTTCAAGATTTCTTAGACAAAATCATTGAGGTTTGAAGGAAAATATATAGCCCAGTAAAAGAGGAGAAATTAAGTCATTGGTGTACTTGATCTCACAACATGAAAATTATTAGTTTATTATTAAGGAATATCAAGACAATATAGTTATAATTGGCAACTCATCTTACTGTCCTATACATAATGAATAAAATTAGAATAAATCCTGTTGATAAATTTGCAAAGAGTTATACAGTATAGGTAACTGAATACTAATGCTCTTGAATATTCGGTCATATTACTAACAATATATTTTTCTTCATGTTATAATGTTGCTTCTAAGAAAAAATACCATAAATATAGAAATTATCAGTATGTGTACTTATTTATGAAACATGTTACAAATTATAATTATGGCAAAGCTACAGTTAACAAGGACAATGAAATTAAATTATAAAAATAATTATTGTTATTTATGAATTTCCTATGAAAATTACACTTATTTAGGATGAGGATATGGAAATTACTATCTTGCTGTGATTTCTGAAAATATTTGTTTTGTATCACATGATACAAGTCATATGATCAAATGAAATTAATTATTAAATAAACCAATACATTGAGTAAAATATTTATAATATATGGCATTATGTGTAAAATGTTATAGAAGGAAAATGCTGAAGTCTTATTTTTCAGTATTTCATCTCCCCACTTATTTTTCACCGCTGTTTTTGCCGATACAGGGAAATATTATTTTAAGGCATGATGTTTTGTTATGAGTTTTAAAAATATATATTATCTGACTATCATGATGTTGTTTCTTCTTCAATATCCGTTTTCTATCAGGAACCTCAGAGCTTGAGGTCTATGGAGATTCTCAGTCATCCAAGTCCCAGTTGTTCCAAAGGTGCTTTTTCAAGAGAAAGTCCGGTTGCCTCTCGAAAAAGCACCTTTGGGTCAGAATTTGAGGATTCTGCGCAGTATCTTAGCTACTCCCAGTACTGTACTCTTGTGGACAAATTGCTCTCATGTTGTTTATATTTATTTATTTATTTATCTATCTAATTAATTAATTAATTAATTAATTAATTAATTAATAGGATTTATATGCCAAGCTTAGGAGCAAAAGCCTGAATACTCCTACCACCACTATGAGCACTTTTGCCTTTGCTTCTACATCCTCTCTAGTTTCTTCTTCAGGCCTTGGTATTTCTCATATTCCTTTTTCCTGATGTCACTTGGCACAATACTGTATCATCATTGCTTTCTTCTGATCCTTGTCTATTACCACAATGTCTGGTTATTTGGCCAATACCTGTCTGTCCATCAGGATCTGGAAATCCCACGCCCTCTTACCTCTGTTACTCTCCATGACCTATGTAATCTCCCATGGAGACTTAGAAGGGTCTGGCCCCTACACTATGCAGATGTATACAATGCCAAATCATTGGTTTCATCATTCAATGTATGTTGTTCCTGCTTGAATCTTAGCCTGCTGTTATGTGTTAGACTGTCTTTGAGCTTTTCTGCATAGTCTGCATCTTGAGTCTTGTCTAGTGTGGGTTGTCTTGAGTTGACTCCAGTGTAGTTTTCCACAGTCCCATTAGTGTCTTGTTGACTTTTAATATCATAACCAGTCATTCACATATCCATAGGTGTGGCTTTGAATTTCCTGTAGTTAATCCAGGCTGTGTTCAGATTGATCTTTCTAGATCTTAAGTCTTGTATGATTGATCTATGACCATGTGATGTTGGAAGCGTCTGGCAAGGTTCCCAATGCCCTTCTGAACTGTGCTCATGTACTGGCCCATATAGTCCTGTAGCATATGGTTTGATAGGACTTCCTATGTGTGGGAAGGCGGGTTATTGGTTGGTGGTTGGTTAGATTTGTTTTCAGTACTGTCCTTCCTTGTATTAGCCAGCCTGAGTGGGAGCCTGCTATTAGCTGTTGGTTCATCTGTATTGCTAGGTATTCATGCACTGCTGATTTTTTTTAAGCCAATAGGTGTGGTTATTTGCTGGATGTATATTAACATGATGGTGACAGGTAACTGTTCTGGAAAATAAATAAATGTTTGCTCATGGATCCTGCAGTTACTTTGCATTGGTGTTATATGTCTCCTGTTTCTTTATATTTCTTTCAATATTGTTCAGTTCCCGCTGTTGATAGATCTGCTGTTACTGTGTTGTTGCACTGCAGTTTTGAGTACACTTTAGATGGTTCTTTGGAGAACAGGTCATTTATCTTCTTGGTCTCAGCTTTTCTAGCATTATCTCCTCATCTGGCAGCCAGTACCTTTATGTAGTGGCCTCTAAGGCTTCAGGTGGAGTCAGACCCTTGTATTTTTGCAGTAGCCAAATCTTATCTTTAATCTTCATTCCCATCTGTAATTCCACCAGCTGACTACCGGTAATCTCTCTTGCCTTGATCTAAGTTGCCTTGTAGCTTCTATCCTCATTTTCTGGGGTGGGTGGGAGGTATCTACTGTTGTTCTTGTTAGGTAGCCAAGCATCTCCAGCATTACAGAGGTTGTAGCTTACAGTATATAAGTTCATTAGTTTGAGTTACAGTGGTCATATGAATTGTCATGAAGACTCTGTTGGCATCTTTTAGCATACTGTTGGATGATACTTCTCTACTGAGTCTTGGTAACTGGTCTTGAAGGTTGACTTCAGCTACTTTATCCATCATCTTAGGCCTCACATCAGCTGTTCTGCTTTGTAAAGATGAAGGTGACAGTGATGTTCCAGCTTCAGATGTTGACTGCTTATCTAGTAGGTCTTCTTGAGTCTGGTATGTTATGTGAAGTAGGACTTTTTCAAACTCTGTGAGCAGCTTCCCTTTACTATGTTGAAGAATCAGATAATTTAGCTGTTTTTCCATTAGCGTTGATGTAGGTCTTTTGTCCATCCATACCTCCCTCATATGCTTCATATATACCCTCTCATTAAGTTTACTGTTGTAGTAGCATTCATCAGTTCAAGGTTTTCTTACCTAGTCCGTTTATGGTTTGTTCCAGTAGTCCACTTATGTCAGATTGTCCTGGTTCCCCAACCTCTGACTCACTTTTTTTTAAAAAAATAGTTTTTATTAAATATATACATAAAAAGTCAGACGCACAAACATAAAAAAATACAAATATAGTTGTATATATACATATACAGTATATACACATATAGGCATAAATGTTTATATTGAAGACATTCAATGTTAATGTTAACCATTCTGTTGACCCTTATCCTCTACAACTAATCGATAGTATATAATTATTTTATACGTCCTAAGTGTACATAGTATTTTTGTTTAGGTTAATACAATTCATATCTTACTTAATTCTATGCACTAGAGTGCCTTCCGTCCCCTGTCCTATTGCTCTCCTATATCTCCTATACCTTTCTTCTATTCCTATATCTCTTCTTCTATTCTTTCATTGATATGTTCTATTACTTTAATCTTCTTTTCTATTATTTCTTAGATATATTTTACTATGAGTATTTCCTCTATAACCTTCATCGTGTATTTTACTATGTGTATATAGATATATACCCACTAAAAACCTCATTGTGTATTGGACAAAATAAATAAATAAAATAAAATATTTATGTAAATTTCAGATAGCTTTTACTTTCATTCTAACCTTTGTGTCAATTCAACATCAAATAAATTACTTAAAATTATGTACTTGTTAGTTAATTTGTAAAATTACATATTTATGACTACATTGATGTAATTCAAGTGTTGTTTAATTCTATTGAAACATTATTTGTATACATTTCAGACAACTTTTTCTTTCATTCTTTCCTTTGTGCCAGTTCAACAACAGATAGGTTGCTCAAATCTATGTACTTGTTGGTTAATTTCTAAAATTTCCATATTTCCACTCAGTTTCTTCTGGTCCATGTTTGGAGGGGGGGGAGTGTAAGAGGTCAATTCTTCTTTATGTTGTGTTAAATCACATATTATTGTTTTTATAGTTTCAGATGATTATTTTGGTTAAGCCAATTATACCACCTGTCCCAGGTTTTATAGAATTCGGTTTTATCTTTATCTGACTCAGTTCTTATTAACCCAGGTTACATCTGTGCTAGCAATACTTTTCTAGTTTATGTCACTCTCATATTTGAGGCAGGCAGATGAAGAGTTACGGGGTCTTGCTCAAGGACATGTATTGGTATGTTTAGGTACCAGCTGAGATACAAATCCTGGTCCTCCCACATCAAAGGCAATGCTGTAACCGTTACATTATCACTCTGCATATGCACATACGCGCGCACACACACACACTATATAGTATAATATATATGTATATATGTGTGTATGTATAAACCACTTTTCCCGATATACATCCATTTTGAAGGAGTTTATGCTGATAAAATAGGGTTCTTTTACCACCTCCACTGTATAAGCCTTGCATGCATAATTGAGCTTAGATGTATTGATGTATTGATTAAATCAGTGCCCTAGAACAAAAAGTGTTGCGTTTTGAATCTATATTTGAATCTGACTCTCCAAAGTTTATGACCAGTGCTCTGTGTACTCAGTACTCAGGCAGAGGGAATATTTAATATTTTTGGATTTCCATCAACATAAGGAAGTCATTTAATAGCTTTAGGGAATTATTTTCCCAATTTGAAGATATTTTATATAGAATCGGTTATATTATGATGATGATGATGATGATGATGATGATGAATTAGATTTGTATGCTGCCCCTCTCCGAAGACTCGGGGCCGCTATAATTGAGAATATTTTGCTGCTCTGATGAGTTTACTGGTATTTCTAGAGAAAGAAGTCCCAGAAAAGAAGAAAATGAAAAAGGAAGCTGGAAATAAAAAAACAGCACCTGTTAGCATTCTTTTTGGTTACCCATTATCAGAACGTAAACAGATGGCCCTTCTTATGCAGATGACTGCAAGAGACAACAGCCCAGGTAATAGCAGAACTCTTTCCATTTGTATATGACTCTCTAATCAAAGGCATGTAGAGGGTAAGGTAGCATAGCAGGATATTTGGATTTTAATTGAAACTGCACTGCAATTTATTCCTGATTTGGGAAGAGTGGGATAATAGATCAATGTTATTTTAAAAAATGAACTATTTCACTTATATTCTTGACAATTAATGTAACATGATTAATCGTGAGACATCCTTTATGACAACAAACAAGGTTTTGACTTGTGGATTAACTATCTTTAGTAGTTGCAGAGTAAAATAAATCATTTGAGTCATGGCTTGATTTGAGGATTAAATTATTTTTATTTTTGTAATTTGACAATACTATTTTGTAATTTATTTTTCCTCCATGTAAGTCTAGTTTAAATACAGTAAACTTGAAAATGGTGGAGTTTTATTTAAAAGTAACACTAACATTTAATCTATCAAGTATCAACAAAAATGCAATTTATTCTTATTATAAACTGTTTACAAATTTTAGGTTCTATATGGTTCAATAGCAGCTAGTATTAAGCAGTTTAGATTAGGGTGTTTCATATTTAACTAACTGCATTAATGCTGTTTTATTGTATATCAATGACTCACAACATTTGTTTTTAAAGTTGAGAAAATAAAGTAATCTCAGCATTATATCATTTAATAAGATTACCAGTAATTAATAAGAATTGAAGCTATAACTAACAATGTATCTTTGCAAACACTTGACTAGTCTGCCATGGTCTGAATCTGATTTGTATTTTGATGATTTGCATACTAAAATGGGATAGAGAGATACCAAGCATTTTCATCTGCCCCAACCTTTTGGGGGGATGCAGGATCTTTAAGTCTGTCTTGATTCCTGGCAACTGCCTGGACAAGACCCTGAAATTTTCTTGGCAAGATTTTGGAAAATAATTGACCTTGTCTGCTTCCTAAAGTTAAGAGACAATGGCTGGTCTAATGTCAACCAACTAGCTTTATTCTTAAAGTGGGATTAGAATTCACACCCTTATGGTTTCTAGTGTGATGCTTTAATCATCATACTAAAAGAGTGGGGGGAAGGTGAGAGATAATGTGTGTAAAGAAAGAATGAGTAGAATATATGTTTATATTTATATTACATATCTGAATAATGAGTTTGCCAACATTTTTGAATTTTTTTTATTGATTTCATACTTTGAACTTTGTTTTTTAGATCCTAATTTAAATCACCCTTTACAAACAGTGACCACACAAAAGAAAACTCCAAGCTCCTCATCACGCCAAAAAGATAAAGTTAACAAAAGAAATGAACGAGGGGAAACCCCCTTACATACAGCTGCCATTAGAGGTGATGTTAAACAAGTTAAAGAATTAATTAGTCTTGGTGCAAATGTGAATGTGAAAGATTTTGCAGGTAAGTTTGAGTAGTCAGTTTTAAGAGTATTTTACATTAATAAAATGATTGATCCCTTATCATGTGAAACTGAATTCCAGATTTACTATAAGATTCTTTACACGTTTTTTTAAAATAGTGGATTCAGATATTTAGAGTTTCTCAGAAGTAGGAAAATGGGTTATTTATTTATTTACAGTGAACCCTCGATCATCGCGAGGGTTCCGTTCCAGGACCCCACGCGATGATCGATTTTTAGCGAAGTAGCGGTGCGGAAGTAAAAACACCATCTGCGCATGCGCAGATGGTGTTTTTGCTTCCACTGCCGCCCGCCCTTCGCCCGCCCACCCCGTTGCTCGCGCCTGGGGTGCGCGGGCGTTTGGGGACTCCCTAGATCCGCTCCCCAGCTGGGGAGCGGATCTAGGGAGTCCCCAAACGCGCACGCTTTCCCCAGCAACGCGCGCGCTTTCCCCAGCAACGCGCGCGCGGTGGAGACTCCCTAGATCCGCTCCCCAGCTGGGGAGCGGATCTAGGGAGTCCCCACCGCGCGCGCATTGCTGGGGAAAGCGCGCGCGTTTGGGGACTCCCTAGATCCGCTCCCCAGCTGGGGAGCGGATCTAGGGAGTCCCCACCGCGCGCGCGTTGCTGGGGAAAGCGCGCGCGTTTGGGGACTCCCTAGATCCGCTCCCCAGCTGGGGAGCGGATCTAGGGAGTCCCCACCGCGCGCGCGTTGCTGGGGAAAGCGCGCGCGTTTGGGGACTCCCTATATCCGCTCCCCAGCTGGGGAGCGGATCTAGGGAGTCCCCAAACGCGCGCGCTTTCCCCAGCTGGGGAGCGGAGCTGGGATGTCCCCAAGCGCGTGCCGCCCGCCCGCCCACGCCGTTGCTCGCGCCGCCGCTGGGGTCTTACGGGGGCAAGAGGGGGAAGACCCAGGGAAGCCTCTGCCCGGCGGGGAAACTCCACCATCTATGCATGCGTGGAAGGGCACGCATGCGCAGATGGTGGAGTTTACTTCCTGGTTGAAAACTCGCGAAATAGCCCTTTCGCGATACTTGAACACGCGAAACTCGAGGGTTCACTGTATTCGATTTCTCTGCTACCCTTCTCCTGAGACTCAGGGCGCTTACATCTTCCCACCTCTTTCTTGAGATCTAGAGTAGGTATAAATGGAAATAAGAGTTTTACCTGGAAACTGAAACATGTCTTCTTTTCAAATAGAATCTAGATGGGACAGAATTCCTTTTCTGCAGGACTTTTATCCAGATCCACTAGGTATAAGTAGTTTGGGAGTATGTGGCATTAGTACAATCCCAATACGTTACAAAGAATAACGTATTTTGATTTTAATAAATGCAATGAAATAAGTACAGGTTTGGCAAACTCTGTTTATGTGCAATGTATAAAAACAATACTCTGGCTTTAAATCATTTAAAGCTTAATATAAAAATATATTTGCACTATCTGCATTTCAAAAATTTGGAAAGGCGAAACAATAAATCTAAATGTTTTAATGTCTGTCTTTTGTTATAGGTTGGACACCACTCCATGAAGCCTGCAATGCTGGTTATTATGATGTTGCTAAGGTCTTGATAGCAGCAGGGGCAGATGTAAATACTCAAGGCCTAGATGATGATACACCACTCCATGATTCTGCAAGCAGTGGACATAGGAAGGTAGGTATCATTAATGGAAAAATTAAATACATAATATGTGTTTATTTTTAATAATCAAAGCTTATAGAATACATCAAAGGAATCCATTATTATTATTATTATTATTATTATTATTATTATTATTATTATTAATCAGATTTGTATGCCGCCCCTCTCCGGAGACTCGGAGCGACTCACAACATAAAACAGTACAAATCCAATGATTAAAAGAATTTTAAAACCCTTAATATAAAAAGCAATCATACATCTCATATAAACCTTACATAAAACAGAACGGCCCAGGGGAATTAATTTCCCCACGCCTGACGACAGAGGTGTGTTTTAAGGAGTTTGTGAGAGGCAAGGAGAGTGGGGGCAATCCTAATCTTCGGGGGAGTTGGTTCCAGAGGGTCGGGGCCGCCGCAGAGAAGGCTCTTCCGCGGGGTCCCGCCAGACAACATTGTTTCATCGACAGGACCCGGAGAAGGCCACCTCTGTGGGACCTAACCAGTCGCTGGGATTCATGCCCTTGGAGATGAATAATCTTCATAGGTCTTCTCATTTATCCAAGTCATGGGTGTCCCAAATATGTTCTTTTTAAAGGCAATTGGACTTTCTGATTATTTGTCACATTAACTCTAGGCTAACATAATTCAATTCTTTTGGGGTTATCAAGTACATCTTTGACTTTGAGAGCATAGCCTGACATAGTTTGAGCCGGGGGCTATGCTTCCAAAGCCAAAGATATATTCGGTGACCCCAAAAGAATTGAAGTAACTAAGGATGGGAGGACAGCTACCGAAAGCTAACCCTGAGCATCAGGCCTTTACTCCCCTCCCACCCCCCAAATAGAAGCAGGGCAGCCTGAAGGAGCCAAAGACCCTAGGCAGTCCTCAGCTGGCAGCCCCAGCAATCAAAGCCAAACCCTCCAGGCTCCCAGCAGGTGCCAGTAGAATACTGAGACCTGGAAGGGGTGTCAGCGACTAAGACTGCAACTATTCCCCTAATAAATATTCAGTGTTTTTTTAAAGAATTAATCTAATATAACTTCAAAAATGCTTTTAGAGTAATCATAGATAACATGTTCCATATAAGAAGTATGGAGATTTCAATGTTTTTGATCATATCTATCATTCTGTCATTGATAGACTCAGCATAACAAGGGGCATTTTTAAAAGTAAAAAATACAGGTTAGTTTTTCAGTTTGTTTCCTGATGAAACATTTTAAAAATGAGGCATTTAGTTGCAATGAACCTAATATTTCAGATTGTGAAGTTGCTCCTACGACATGGTGGTAATCCATTCCAAGCCAATAAACATGGAGAAAGACCTGTAGATGTAGCAGAAACAGAAGAATTGGAACTATTATTGAAAAGAGAAGTTCCTATTTCTGATGATGAAGATGACTGTTCAGGTTAGAAAGAATGATGTTAAATTAACTATGTTTATATATACTATGTTTAAATTTTGTAATGTTTCAAAATACTAGGACAAACAGAGATTTGTAGATGGGTTCTTTGTTATTAAATGCTGACATCAAAGTACTTGAAAATTTTAATCCAGGGAATTTGATTTATTAAATTGAAAGTGGTATACAGTGATCCCCCTCTCGTTGCGAGGGTTCCGTTCCAGGACCCCCCGCAACGAGCGGGTTTTCGCGAAGTAGCGCTGCGGAAGTAAAAACACCATCTGCGCATGTGCAGATGGTGTTTTTACTCCCACAGCGCTAGCGAGGAGCCGAAGATTGGGGGCGGCGCGGCTGTTTGCCGCCGGCATGGAGGGCTTCCTAGCAGCCCCCCAAACCCGGGTTGGGGGTCCGGGGGGCGCTGGCTCTCGGCGCTTTCGAGCTGAGTCCGGGAGCGAATTCGCTTCCGGACTCAGCTCAAAAGCGCCGATAGCCAGCGCCAAGGAACGGCTTGTCCACGCTGGCTCTCGGCGCTTTCGAGCTGAGTCCGGGAGCGAATTCGCTTCCGGACTCAGCTCAAAAGCGCCGATAGCCAGCGCCAGCGAACGGCTTGTCCACGCTGGCTCTCGGCGCTTTCGAGCTGAGTCCTGGAGCGAATTCGCTTCAGGACTCAGCTTGAAAGCGGCGAGAATGAACGGCGTGGGCGGGCGAAGGGCGGGCGGCAGCGAGGAGTTTGCGTGGGCGGTGGGGAAACTCCTCGCTGACACCAGCAAGAGGGGGAAGACCCAGGGAAGCCGCCCAGCAGCTGATCTCCCGGTTGCCATCTACGCATGCGTGCCCATAGAAAAAACGGGCACGCATGCGTAGATGGTATTTTGACTTCCGGGTTGAAAAATCGCGAAGTACCCTGTTCGCAATGGTTGGGGACGCAATAAACGGGGGATCACTGTACATGTAAAATTTATTAATAAACATTGTAAATATGAACTTGGAAATATTTTGTTAATCCATTAAATTAAAGAAAATGTATGTGTGTTTTTTTCAACTGCTGTGTTTAAAGATAGGAATGGATAAAATAGGTTTGCTTAATTATTTCAAGTATCTTTGAAAAGTAACCTTCTTGACATGGAAGTAATAAGACATATTTTAATTTTGTAAAATATATAATTATTCCAAGGGAGGAGGTTCTTACACCTATAGAATCTAGCTTTTGCCATTGAAGCAGAATTGGAGATATTGTAGTAACAGTATTATAGTGCAATAAAAAAATCTTTTTGGGCCTCTTGTTGTTCCAGTTATTTCAGATTTTTTTTTTATTTTTAGTGTGTATATATAGCATTATCATTGTTATTGTATAACAATATATTGTAATTAAGCTTGTGGCATGAAAAAGCATAAAATAGGACATCTAAGGTAAGGGTGGGGGGAAGAACATAAATATAATAAATAATGCATAGTAAGAAAATAACATAATAATTCATAATAATTAAAATGAATTAAAAATCTTAAATAGCACAATATATATATATATATATATATATATATATATATATATATATATATGTGTGTGTATATATATATATATATATATATATATATTGAATTTGCAGTTTATACTTATCAATAATTTGAGCTAGTAAAAAAACATGACAAATATATAAGATTTATTGCCATTAATAGTAAAGGAATGAACATAGTGACAACCTGTTTTTTTATTCCAGATCTTGATGAAGCACCATCTGTAAATCCTTCCAGCATAGAAGGCAATATGGATTCTGAGACAGAGAAAGAATCTTTCGCTAATGACAACAAACATGTTTCTAATAAAACATCTCTTTCATCAGCTCTTGATGAATATGAATTCAAAGATGATGAAGAAGAAGTTAAGAAAAGTATAGATGATAGACACATTCCACGGAAAGATCTGAGAAAAGAAGATATATCTGAAACAGAACAAAGTAACTTATTTCTTACACAGGAAAAACTATCATTTCCAAAATCATTTAAAAATAAAAAACAGAAACCTTCCAGAGTCCTGTATTCAAGTTCCGAAAGTTCAGATGAAGACATTGTTCAAGACAAAAAAATAATATCTCCTTCATGTACTGTTACAGAAATTTCAATTTCTGATGCAAAGACTAAAAAAGAATATGCTTATAATGAATATAAACAAAAAGGAAAAGTTAAAAGAAAAGTAAAAAATCAAAGCAAAAATAAAGAAAATCAGCAATTAAAACAGGAAAAAGATCATTCCAGATTGACAAACCTAGGTGTTACTCTGTTAGAATCGTTAGACAAAAGCAAAGAAGATGATAATTTCCGAAAAACATTTAGTCCGAAGGAGGATTCTTCTTTGTCCTTACTCCATATTACTCCTAGTAGATCCCCTAAACATCCATGTGGTACTAATGAAAAACAGTCTTCAACACTTAAGCAAGAAAATGTTAAAATTTGTTTATCTCCAGAAGGATCAGAGGTAACTTCACAATCTGAATTAATTCGATATGACCATAATGCAGATACTGATTTTCCTTTAGAAAATTCTAGTAGTAAGTCTTATAAGAACAGAGACAAAAGTAAGCATCAGAAAGAATTTATTTTAGAATTGAGTGAGAAATCCAGTCCTAAACAGTCCAAAGATGAAGATAACAGTCCAGTCTTTGAAAATTCTGACACTATGATGAAAAGGACTGACAAGGAGGGGAAAATGCTTAAAAAGCATAAATTGAAGCATAAAGAAAAGGATAAGGATAAGCATAAAAAGGAACAGGATGGAGAGAAAGAAAGATATAAGCATAAGGAGAATTCCAAAGATGTCCAGAGGAATGTTGAGTTTGATAGAGAATTTTGGAAAGAAAATTTTTTCAAAAGTGATGAGGCAGAAGATGTGTCAGCTGTAGACCATGACCCTCAAATGTCAGAGAAGAAATCTAAATTGGAAAAGATCTTAATTAAAGAAGACAAATATGTGAAAGAGAGAAGCTTTCAAAAAGATAAAAATTTTAGAGAAGAAAAAGAAAGAGAAAAAACTAAAAAAGAAAATGATAAGGAAGAGAAAACAAAAGAACATAACATATTTGTTGATAAAGAAGCAGATTTTTTTGGTGTAGGTGTTAGGGATATGTCAACAAGTATAACTGTAATAGAGAAGGAGGACGTTGATAAACAAGAAAAAAAGGATCATAGAGAAAAACATGAAAAGCGAAACACTTCTATTGAAAAAATAGAAAGAAAAAATACAGAGAAAGAGAAAAAAGTAAAATGTGAACACAAAGCAGAAAAGGATAAATCAGATTCTCTTGAAAATAATGAAAAAATAAAAGAAAAGGAAAAGATGTACATTCAGCAGGTAGAAAAAGCAAACAAAGAACATGATAAGTTAAAAAGCTTCAATACTATTAAAAAGCTTGATGACAAAGAAAAAATCAAGGAAAGATTTGAAAAGAAGCACGATAAAGAAAAAAATGATAGATACTTTTCAGAATCTAAAGAAAAAACCAGCAATGATAAGAAATGCAAGAGTTCTGAAAAGGATAGTGAATATTCTAAAATGGAAAAGAATAGAAACAAAGAAAAAGAAATGGAAAAAAAAGAGAAACTGAAAGAACGTGATAGTTCAGTAATTACAAACATGAAGCAAACCGCAGAAGAGAAAAAATGCAGTAGTGAAAAAACTTTATTCTTAAAAGAAAAGCCAAAGGATGAATTACTGAAAACTCCTGATGGAAGAGAGAAGGATAAAAAAGATAAAGATATTGACAGATACAAAGAGCGTGACAAATATAAAGATAAAATGCAACAAAATAATGTATCTAAATTGAAACCTGAAACTGAAAAGCTTAAATCTAAACCATTACCGGTATCTAAGGATACTCGACCTAAAGAAAAGAGATTATTAAATGATGACTTGATGCAGACAAGCTTTGAAAGAATGCTTAGTCTTAAAGATCTGGAAATTGAACAGTGGCATAGAAAACACAAAGAAAAAATAAAACAGAAGGAAAAAGAAAGATTAAAGAATCGATCCTGTACCGAACTTAATAAAATAAAAGATAAGGATAAAATAAAATATTCGCTTACTGAATCAAAGAACAAAGAACTCATTCGTTCAAAAAGCTCGGAGTTATCAGATGCTTCTGGGAAAGATAAGCAGCTAAAAGATGCTACCAGCAGTAGATCAATGTCAGTTGATATAAAAAATTCTAGTGGAAAACCATCCCTAGCATTGGACAGTAGCTTAAGTAGGTCTCCTAGATCAGAAAGTGAAAAAACTGGACTAACCTCCAGATCAGTATCCATGATTTCAATTGCTAGCTCAGAGGATTCTTGTCATACTACAGTAACTCCTCCAAGACCTGTTGTTGAGTATGATTCAGATTTTATGCTTGAAGGATCTGATTCTCAGATGTCTTTTTCACATTCACCATTTTTGCCTAGTGCCAAATCACCCGCAAACTATGAAAATGATAGTTTGTCAGAGTTGCCAGAGCGCAATAAAGCACCTACTTTAAACAGACTTCCTCCAGCTTATATTAGATCAGCATCAGTCGAAGATGTAAAATTTGTTATAAATGATTGCAGACCAGTTGTGGAAGTGCGGAGATGCAGTATGCCGGCTGTTTATGAAAATACAAAACAGTCCCGTGTACCAGAAGAAAGTAATCACAATACTTTGCTCTCAGTTCAAAGTTATAATTCTTTTTCTAAACATGAATGTTGCAATTTGCTTGAAAAGGATTCCCAGAATGGACTGACCAACTTGTGTTCAAGTTCTGCTTTATCCCCAAGTAGACCTGTTCATAAACCTAATGCATTAGATGCAGTTGGTAAAAACATTGCTCCTTCAAGCCTTTCAGGAGAAAGTCATACATATTTAGAACATAATAATACGACTCCATCAAGTAAAACATGGGATGCAAATAGTGAGTGTTCCTGTTCAAATTATTCAGGCTGCGAGCTTGATGCAACAAATGCCTCAGCCATAACTAATTTTGAAAATAAAACTATGAAAGAGCAGAAAAGTTCTGAATCTTTTTATCATCATGCTGAAAATGTATCAAATCCTACATCCCAGGAAATGCAAGATCTTTTGTCTGTTCAGTCATGTTGCCCTTCTCAGATTCAGCCAAGCACAGATACAATTTATATGTCAAAGCATGTAGCTTTGTCAGATACAAACAGCCAAGAGCTTCTGATTAAGAACCCACAAAGTTCCATTCAACCCAGCAATTCAATATTAGACATAGATGCTGCCAGCAAAAAAAAGATAGAAAAAAGTGTCTTGTCAAACAACAAAAAAACAGATATGCTTATCACAGTTTATCCTGAAAATGTTACTAAAGATATTTCACAAAATTTTGAAAGGGATCTTACTGCAAATAATCCTCGTTTACACTCCAGTGCAAATCCATCTGCAGTTAGTAAACTCATTTATAAAACATCACAAGCTGAAGAACTTGATAATAGCGTAATTGACATTCAGTTCCAAGGTGAAAAAGCCCATTCCATTGACATCTGTTCAGCCCATATGGCTGGTAATAAAAATGACCTAGATCTTCAAGATCTAAATGGTAGAACACTGAAAGGAATTACAAATGAGTACAATAGAAATTTTTTTAATATGGACAGTGCAGAAAACAATTCAATGGAAGAAAGGCAACAGTTCCTACCACCTAATTTGGAAAGCCATGCACAGTTAACTGGACACGAAGTACATAAATTTAATCCAATTATTAAATTAGAATTGGAAGAAGCTGTTGAAGATCCCAAAGCACAACACTATGAAATTCCTCAAAGAATTACGAGGAATAGAGCAAATATCCTTGCTAATCAAAGTAAGCAGAACCTTTCTAGTTGCTCCCAGATCTCAGAAAGAGATTTTGATTCACTGGCCTCTTTGAAAGGACGGATTAGATTAACTGAAGAAGATGATGCTCAGCCACATCATCCACGTAAAAGAAAGCTGTCACGTATTCCCCAGCCTGTTCAAATAAATGCATCTTTAATGCAAGCGAAAGAAAAAACTCATCAGTCTCTAGCAGCTGTTGTAGACTCACTAAAATTAGAAGAGATTCAGCCATACAGTACAGAGAGAGCAAATCCATATTTTGAATATTTGCATATAAGAAAGAAAATAGAAGAGAGACGTAAATTACTATGTAGCGTTATTCCTCAAGCACCCCAGTATTATGATGAATACGTAACCTTCAATGGATCATACCTCCTAGATGGCAATCCCCTGAGCAAGATATGCATTCCAACAGTAAGTAACTAGCAATTTGAGTTACTACAGAATTAATTGTTGGCTCTTAGTGGTTGTTTTCAAAACTCCACTTCATTGTAAGTTAACAATATCAGTGTTTATCTTGCTGATATGCTCAGTCAGAATATGCAGACATAATCATGTTTTACTCATGTATTTGCTCCTACAACAAATGCAAAATGCATATTATGCAAGTAAAGATTTTAACAATTTTTAAGATTTTTAAGATTTTTAAAAAGATATCTTGAGTGCATCATGAAAAACCTACACATGGTACAACCAACTGATTTATATAAGTTAGATATCTTGGCTCCTCATCAGACAGGTGATACAGGAGAAATCATGTATTTGGAGAATTCAGAGTCTGGATGGAGAGGAACAGACTTAGATTGAATCTTTTCGAAACTGGTTGACTTTGGACCTTTGACTAAATTATTCCAAGGTAATATTTAGTTTTGAATACGGTTGCATTCCTCTGCTCAGAGGTGTTCTGCAACTTGGAGATGCTCCTGGGCTGACAATTCCTGCTCAAGTACATTCCTCCATTTTTTAAATTACATAAACTCCTGTGCATAGTGAGAATAGCTCATCAGAAATGGATGCAATTTGGCTTAGTGATCATGTATTAATGTGGTAGTTTGGTGAAAAATCATCTTATTTATCCTATATCAATTCATAGATATACAACTTCCCCCTAAATATCTATGAAGACAGCCTGATAAAAAGAAATAGGAGAAAACAAGAAGCTGGGGAGGCAGATAATAGCAAACTTCACTGTTGAAAACTGCAAATTAAAAATTAGCAATTACTTGAGTGTGTTTAATCAAAGAAATTTTAACTCTTTTTATAATATATGTCTAAATGAGGGTTTGCTTTCTTGTTCAGTTATCTTTTCCCATTCTCTCTGATCTCCAGGTGGTTTTGTTCCTCCCCTTTCTCTTTCTCTTTCTTTTTCTTCTTATTTATTTGTTTTTCTGACTGTCTAATTTATAGGCCGCCCAACTCCTTCCGAATTCTGGGCAGTGTACAACATCTAAAAACAGAATAAAACAGTTAAAAGCCCAGAGGAAAAAAAAGAAAATAGAAGTCATTCATATCTTTTTTTTCCAGATCTAGATGGTACCATATTGCTCAACGGCCCCAGGCCTGCCAACAGAGCAAGGTTTTTGCAGCTTTCGGGAAGGCCAGTAAGTTGAGGGCATTATGGACCTCTGGGAGCAGCTGGTTCCAGAGAACCGGTGCTATCATAGAGAAGGCCCTCCCACACATCCCCGCCAACTGATATTGTCTAGCCGAAGGACCTGGAGATGGCCAACCCTGTGGGCCCTTATCGGTAACTGGGAGCTATGCAGCAAAAAGTGGTCCCGTAAATAGTCTGGTCCTAAGCCATGTAGGGCTTTATACGTGATAACCAATACATTAAATTGCATCCAGAGACTGATTGGGAGCCAGTGCAGCTCACAGAGTGTTGGTGTAATGTGGGTGTACCTGGGTATACCCACAACTGCTTGTGTGGCTGCGTTCTGGACCAGTTGTAGCCTCCAAATGCTTTTCAAGGGGAGCCCCATGTAGAGCAGGTTGCAGTAATCAAGCCATGAGATGATAACGGCATGAGTGACTGTAAGAAGAGACTTCTGATCCAAATAGGGTCGCAATTTGTGCACTAGGCGAATCTGTGCAAATGTCCCCCTAGCTACAACCGAGATATGTCAGCTGCAAATCTTGGAGAACATCTTCTTCCTTGTTCTTTTCAGCCTTTATTTTGTCTTTTAGGTTGCTTCTTACTATTTTTCAGAAAAAAGAATAGGGAGCACATATGAGAACATGTGTGTTTTTCTATGTGACAATGATTTGTGTTAGAAAGAGTGTTTGTGTGTGTATGATGTATATGTATATATACATATCTTCTGGTGTATATTTTTGATGACACTCTTGGGAGCCTAATGGATAGGTGATGCAAGATTGCAGATATTTAGAATAAACCTTGTATGATCAATTTTACTACAACCAAGCCTTACATTAAGCCCAAACATAGGTCCCAGCATTTCATTTTTTTACCTCCCATCAAATTTATGTTTTGCATATTCAGAATATATATATTTTGCAGATTTATATCAAAGTGATATTTCTTTCACAGATCACACCACCACCATCACTGTGTGATCCACTGAAGGAACTCTTTAGACAGCAAGAAGTTGTAAGGATGAAACTTCGTTTACAACACAGTATTGAAAGGGTAAGAATGTAATCAAGTCTACTGACTGATCACCACTTTTAAGAGGTTTTCATTTTTTAAATGAAAATTATATCAGAAATTATATTATTAAGTTAGTTGATTCAGAACTAAATATTTCCATTTTTTCAAGGGAATTTTAAAATATACTGTATTGTATATTTTTAACAGGATTCCTTAATAAGCATAGAGAAAAAATAGTTTTTCAGAGTGCTAAGGTGTATCCTTGAGTTAATAAAATATTATATGATTTAGCTAAATTGTATGTCTTTTAATTTAATTAGGAAAAACTTATTGTTTCCAATGAGCAAGAAGTACTGCGAGTCCACTATCGAGCAGCAAGAACTTTAGCAAATCAGACTTTGCCTTTTAGTGCATGTACAGTACTCCTGGATGCTGAAGTATATAACGTGCCTCTTGATACACAGGTAAAAAAGTTGTTTGAAGAAATATGATAAAAGGAAAATTATTGACTCATTGTGAATATAAGTTTATATCCATGCAGTTAATTGTAAATAAAAGAGAAGTTGTATGCTTTGTGTTCTTTTCTGAGGTTTGTTTGTCTTGAATTATCTGTTGATAACTACTGGTAGTAGTGTTTTTTGATGGATAGGCAGTGCCTATGAAACAAAAGATTTGTGATTTGGGGGGTCCTGCTAGAACGGCAGGTATAGGCTATAGTTAAAAAGGCAGTTTTGCCAGCATAAGCTGGTATGCAAATTGCAATTATACCTTCTCTAGAAGGACACAATTATAGTATGTGTAAATGTATATGTTTGTGTGTTTGTTTATAATATTTTTATAGCTGTTCATCTCGAGCCTACCTATGGGTGGTGCACTTTAAATTGAAACAATATCTATCTACAATAAAATAAATACATTAAAACAAAAATATTAGCATTCATTCTCATTCAGACCACAACAGGTTTATCCCATCAACCTCTCTGTATCCTAGAACTTGGGAAGAAAGCCAGTGTTTTTTGAAAGGTTAAAAGGATGGGGGCTGCTGAACCATGGAGATTGTGTTCCATTGGCATTAAGCTTCCACGGAAAAGGCATATTTCCTAGGTCCAATAAAATGGCAACATTTAAAGGGAAGGAACTAGTAGCCTGCCCAACCGATCTGTTCTGGTAGGACAGTGTTGGCAAACCTTTTTGGCTCAGGTGCCAATAGGGTGCGCGCATGGGCAATAGCGTGCATGTTCCCACATCCATAATGCAATGCCCTCCCTCACACATGTGTACAAGCACCACTCTGTCCCCACACACATGTACATAACTCCCCATGTGCTTCCCCATGCATATGCACAAGCCTCACTGAAGCTTCCGAACTTCTGGTAGGTCCATTTGGTCATTTTTCGCCGTCCCTAGGGTTTAGGAAAACCTCTAAAGCTTGGGGGGTGACAAAAAATGGTCCAATGGGCCAACCGGAAGTTCAGAAATGAGGCTTTCCTGAAGCCTGGGGAAGGTGAAAAACGGCCGTATCCCAGCTTCCTGTTGGGCCATTTTTCACCGCCCCTAGGGTTCAGGAGGATTTCCTGAAGCCTGGGAAAAGCAAAAATGGTCGAAAAGCCCACAAATCAGCTGGCCAATGGGCGCATGCATGCTGGATCTGACATAGGGCAACTCCTTGCATGCCCCCAGATATGGTTCCGCATGCTTCCTGTGGCATGCATATCATAGGTTCACCATTACTGTGGTAGCACAGGCATGTGTTCTTAGCAAGAACAGTCCCACAAATAATTTAACATTGTGCCATTTGGACTTCAAAGGTCATAACCAGCATTTTGAATTGCACCTAGAAGGAAATTGAAAGACAATGTGCACCTCGCACAACAGGGTTGTAATGTGGATGAACCTGGCAGCATACAGTCAACGAAGCAGTGGAAGTGATGTGCCAGTGCCTGGAGGCTGTTAGGGTCTGGATGGGTGTCAACAGACTCAAAATCAACCCTGATAAGATGGAGTGGCTGTGGGTTTTGTCTCTCAGGGACAATTCCATCTGTCCATAACCCTGGGGTGGGGGAATCATTGACCCCCTCAGAGAGGCTCCGCAACTTGTGTGTCCTCCTCGATCCACAGCTCACATTAGAGAACCATCTTTCAGCTGTGGCGAGGGGGGCGTTTGCCCAGGTTCGCCTGGTGCACCAGTTGCGGCCACAATTCTGGTCACAATTCAAAGTGTTGGTTATGACCTATAAAGCCCTTCATGTCATCGGACCAGAATATCTTCAGGACCGCCTTCTGCCGCACGAATCCCAGTGACCAGTTAGGTCCCACAGAGTTGGCCTTCTCCGGGTCCCGTCGACTAAACAATGTCGTTTGGCGGGACCCAGGGGAAGAGCCTTCTCTGTGGCGGCCCTGACCCTCTGGAACCAGCTCCCCCCAGAGATTAGAACTGCCCCCACCCTCCTTGCCTTTTGTAAACTCCTTAAAACCTACCTTTGCCATCAGGCATGGGGGAATTGAGACATCTCCCCTGGGCCTATACAGTTTATGCATGTGTATGTTTGCTTTTAATAAGGGTTTTTTAGTGATTTTTAAATTATTAGATTTGTTGTACATTGTTTCATTGTTGTTGTGAGCCGCCCCGAGTCTGCAGAGAGGGGCGCCATACAAATCTACTAACTAACTAACTAACTAACTAACTAACTAACTAACTAACTAACTAACTAACTGTGTGTTATGGAAGACACCACATTCTGTAGTAGTTGTCATTTCCATAAGTTCTTCAATATATATAAAGCTCATTGCAGTAATTCAAGCAGAAGTGACCAAGACATGAATGACCAAGAGCAAAGCCTCCCAGATGTTGTGGAGATAAAGCAAGTTCTGTGAGTGTAGGACGACCCCCAAATTGCATACCAACTCAGTCCAGGGAAGTGCTTCCCCATCCAGAGTCAAAGGTGATATAACACCTGGAAATCAAAAAGGTAAAGCCACTCTACCTTGCCAGGGTTGGATCAAGGCTAGTTTCTTCCCATCCATAGTTCCAGACCCTTACACCTCCAGGCCCTCAGCCAGTACCATACCAGCATCATTTGCCCTTTGAGGAGTAGAGATGTATAGCTATACTGAGGATAGCCCATGAGAGCAGGTTGTACCCTTTTCTCAGCTTTTTGAAAAACAGTGAAGATCTAATCTTGTTCCACTGAATTTCTGGAGTGCAGCATGCTATTTTAGGGGGCTTCTGTAGTGTTGATCCTCAGTTTTGGGAAGGGACTGCATTCGTTATCGTAATGGACAATGCTTTTATAGTTAATTTTGTCATTCCTTATGTAAAATTATAAAAAAAATACAATGATACCCAATAATATAGTTCTTCAAAATCATATGTACCGTATATTTTATAACACCGTTTATGGTTCTTCAGCTTTATTCAAGAAAGAGGAAAAATGCTTTTAAGGCAGTACATAGTTAAAGAATTTGATAATATGAAATATAATCAGTAATGGCTTCAACACTATAACAAGGGGTCAGTAAAAATTCTTGAAAAATATACATTGTTAGGTTTTTTAAAAAAAAAGGAATATGTGTTTGACTGTGGGGTTTTTTTTAACAAATGAGAAGTGGGAGAACCATTGCTTTTGTGACACCTTAAACTTCATTGAAACATTGTGGGTTGGATAGACCTTTTGTTTGATCAGCCACACCTCTCCTTAAGTTCTTATTTATATGCCCTAAAGATTTTCTCCATTTTATATTTATCTTACAAATGATGGCCACGGATATTTAGAATGATTAAATCTTACCATAATCGCTGTTGATTTTCTAAGCAAATGGTTATAAATATTGCTGTAAAATGGTGAACATTGCAATTATGTTTAAATGCTTCATGTTACTGGTATACATTTTCCAAATTTCCAAAATGCTTTCTATTTATATTTATTCATTTATTCTACTAAGAAGGCATTGTGATACTAATGTAAAATTTCTTTACATTTGCCTATGACTTAAAGCCTAGAGGCTGTAGGCAATAGAAAAAAATTACAGATGTTTTATGAATTGTCAGAAGAGTATCAATAGAGCCTACAATGCAGCTGTATTGCTGAATTAAAACTATATTATTAAAGACATAGCATAGGAAGAAGACACACTGTAGGGGACTATAAAAAGATACAAGTTGATTAACAATTGGGTGCTTCATATCAGGTGCAGATTTACACCATCACAGCATCACTTTTGCAAACATCACATCTGGCTTCCAATAAACAAAGCCAATAGAGAGGCTAGCAGTAAAACTGGCAATTGTAATCACATGATGTCTCACTTCATGTCCATAGGTGATTTGCATAACAAGGGCTGCAGAACTTTTGGCATAAACCCAGTGTATTCAGGTGAAGTTTTGTTTAATGATTGCATCACTTAAGTAAGAGGTGACAATCGCAGTTGTGAGGTTTAAGGGAGGACCACCTATAGTGGAAAAGAGATTGTGCAATAAAGATTTCTCTGGACTGTCTAGCAAATCACATGTTAAAATTTTAATTCTTCCACTAAATTGAAATAACTTTTTCCCTAAGAATAATATTACCTTTACAAACTGTAGTTATCATTAAACATATAGATCTATTAAAGACATTGTATAGCATGGAAATGAGTAGAGATTAGCCTATAATTAACAGGTACTATTTTAATGTTTAATTTACAGACTGATGACAGTAAAGCATCAGTTAGAGACCGATTTAATGCAAGGCAATTTATGTCATGGTTACAGGACGTGGATGACAAATTTGACAAATTAAAGGTAAGTATCTTCATTGAACTTCTCCCAAAATATTTTTCCATTAAAAATGTCTAGTAAGTCATTAGACATGTTGGAGACCCCTGCTTTAGAGTATAGCAGAATTCTAACTCACATATTATTTATACACTTTTCCAAGTACACAGTCAAGACAAATGCAAATACATTCAACCACTTCTGTTTCAGTGGAAGTTAAATTTCCTCCTAATTTAAACAGGACCCTATTTGAATGAAATAATATACTAAAATGTTAGGCTATGTATAAGACAAGCTAGTGTGCCAAAAGCAAAACGGGATGTTAATAGCTATAATAGCTAAAACAAATATCCAAATTAAGCAATTCTTATGAGTGAATCTATACCAATCCTATAATTATGTTTGCAATCTAAAGATGCACAGAACATTTCAGAGACAAAATGTTTTATCTGTGGATTGTCTTGTTTAGACTTTGGAATGCAATTCTGACCCAATGTCCAGAAGCTATCTAGTTTACAATGTCCAATTTTGAGGTGGGAACAGTTAATTCTATGTCAGATCAGGATATTCTATAAAGGAAATGCTTCAGCCATAGATATTTTGCATATTTCCAGTGTAATTCAGTGATGACAAAGCAAAAATGTGGCCGATAGGGCACACTAAAAGACTTCAATTTTTCATTCCTGTTCTTTGGGATCATACACTAGAATCTTAATTACCGTATGTTAGAGAGTAACTTGCATATATAAATGCTATTTGGGGAGGTGGAGGTGGAAAGGGTGCAAAATGTATTTCTGCATTTTTAAAAGGAAATGTTAAGACAAGACTCATTAACTTTATAGAGTAGAAAATATGCAGAATTACATGGTACAAAGTAAAACCCACTGAAATTAATACAAGTAGTCCTCGCTTAGCAATCACTGGCTCAACCAAAGTTACAACTGTGCTGAAATAATAACTTTAGAACTATTTATGACTTTCACAGTATCCTCATTGACATTTGTTGTCATTACAGTCAACTTTTATTCTCCTGTATCTAAAGTCCCCCCCCCCTTTTTTTCCTTCTTTCAGAGCAGAGACATTGGAGAAGAATGGATTAGAACAGAGTAAGCATGCAGACAAAGGGAATACACATCAAAATAATGTACTGGTGCGACAGCCATCTGTGCACTCAGCAACAGCTGATATTTTTCCCATTGTGTGCCTGCTTTTTTAATCCCTTCATCTCCAATTGCTTTGCTCTGCATGGGAGTTAACAGAATTAACTTCTCCATAGCCTCGTTCCCCACCCAAACAGAAAAGATGGCCAACATGACCTAAACTGATTGGCCAATCCCGCTTGTGGGGACCTTCTTTCTGAAGCTGGGTGCAATTCATAATATCAAAGGGGCCATAAAAATGCCCTTTTGGGCCCCTTTAGATCCTGGGCCAGCCAAGAGATATGCAAAAATTAATGGATGTCTTTTTGAGGCAAATGCAAATCTCCCGTGTGGACAAGAAGGAATAAAGGAACTTGTTAGGAGCAGCAGACAAGAGAAGCCGCCTCACTATTCTACTCCACTTGGGAGTTGCTGTGCAACAGAACCTTAAGTGAAGGCCCATTATTAACCACTCACCTTTCCTTGGTTTCCAGTGCCCTATTGAACTAGAGTTAACTCTTTCCATATTCATGAACCAGGTTTGCAAAGTAAGAAAGAGGAAATACCCAGGTATCTCTCTTTCTCCTGCCTTGTCAATATCTAAGTCATTCCTCCACAGGTAATCTCTCTCCTGTGTTTCTCTTCACTGAACAGAAAGACATGAGATTAAGCGGTTAGAAGAGAGTAAGGAGGCACACAGTGGGGAATATATTTAGCCATTTGCCAAGCATACTCACAGCTTTCAGCATTAGTGCATTGCTTATGAAGTCTATTTCTTGTAATATTCCTTATTCTCTTCTAATTCCTTCCTCCCCAGTGATAGGAGCATTTTTAATTACATAAGTGCTGAAGTGAGCATTACAAAGATAATGGTTAGCAGGCAAACCAAAAAGTGTGATATTACCCTTCTCAGTTTCAACCCAGAAACCACAATAGTGGTCATGTGAATCCACTTTATTTAGTAACCAGGTTGTTAGTCCCAATTGTAATTGCTAAACTAGGGCCACCTGTAAGGGCATGTAGAATTGAAGTCTAAGTGCTATTGCTTTAGAGAACACAAGGGACTATTATTAAAAATTAATATACAATACAATACTTGTATCATCAGTATGTTATTGTTGTTGTTGTTAAATTAATTAAATAAAATAAATCTGTAGATAAATCTTGGAATAAATTATGAGAACTGTCCCAAATCATTTCACAATTTTAATCAACTTAATCAGGCATTTCCAAATTAATAGTTCTTGGGTTAATAGAAGTACAGTGTGTTTGTTTATACAGAAGCTTGCTTGAGGTAACTAGATTCGTCTTCTTCCTCTTCCTCCTCTTCTTCTTTTAAAATAGACATGTCTCCTGATGAGGCAGCAACATGAAGCAGCAGCTTTAAATGCTGTTCAGAGACTGGAATGGCAGCTTAAACTACAAGAACTTGATCCTGCAACTTACAAATCAATCAGCATTTATGAAATCCAGGAATTCTATGTTCCTCTTGTGGATGTTAATGATGACTTTGAATTGACACCTATATGACAGCCAGCATTTCTTGCTTTTACAGCTCAAGACTCTGGGATGCTTAAATTACAGCACTAAAACGGAATACAGTACTGCCTTTATCAATATTCCATGTATTCCTTCTGAAATGGCCCCAAATCTCATTCAGTGTTGCACATATAAATACCATTTGTTAATAAATGGTATTATTTTAGCCTCTGGGTTCAAAAAGCATCTCCTCAATAAATCTATCTATGACAGTCTTTTACTCAAGATTTAACAGCGCTGGCAGCTGTACGTCCACCAAAAAGTCTTGCTATTTAAAACTTGTGGTTTTTATTATTAAATATACAAAAACAACAAAAACCTGTGGAAGAACTTTTAAGTTTGTGGGAATGTTCAGAATGAGAGAGTATTCATCTTACATAATTTATAGGTTAACTGTACAGTTTTCTTTTTGAAAAAAATGTTATATTGTTTTCATTTTTTAAAATAACTTATTTTATACATATTGTGCAAATGTAAATATTCTTATATTTAATGTTCAGCCCTGTACAAAAATAGATATTTTAATTGTAAAACTGTTTTGTCTAATGTTTATTGGACCAAAATTGTTGTTGTTTCTTATGTGTAATGTTCAAACAATTTTCTTTTAAAAGCATGGTGTTTGATTTAGCTGCTTGTTCATCTCCATTACTGCTAAGATTTGATACTGAGTGGTATTGCATGCTAGCTCAGTTGAATTTTCCCCCTACTACAGGGTACCTAACTGATTGAATATTTGTTACCAATCCAATATACTGCTTTATACAACATCCGTTCATTCAGAGAAATTTGCATGAATCCCTTTTCATTGTAGTTCGTTGCAGTGCTTATTGGATTATGTCTTAACTCCACAGAGCCATTTGTTGTTTGCTCTGCTGCTACAATGCCATATCTGTGACTTAACTTGAAAAGAGTATTTTGTTTAAAATCTTTACAAGATTAGAAAACCAGCTCTTATATCCTGGTCTCTAAAGGAGTCTTTCAGTGTCCAATTTATTTCCTTTTACATGCCTCTCAATGAGAAATCTTAAATTGTATATTGTCTATTTTAATATTCCCTCATAGAAACATATGTAAATAACTGTAAATACTATGTTTAATAAATTCTATTGGTCATGCTAACAGATGTTTGAATCCTTGTGATTGTGAATTTTTCATTTTTGAAGTTTTATACAATTTGACAAATAAATCCTTGAAAGTTCCATGATAAGATTGTACTTGTATATTCCTATTATTTGTGAACATATAATTAATATTTCTTAATCAGCCTCACTGGAAATGGATTTAAGTTGCTTTTGGCATATTAAGAACCTTTAAAAAGACCAATTTTAGTATACTGGGTTATTTTTCTTTAATTCTTAGTGAAAAGTTTCATCTAACCTTAAGAACGTAATGACTAAAATGCCAAATTGATAGGAAATAACATGGTATATAATATTTATAATAATATTTCCCTAAAATATTATGAAAATATCTGAAGATTTTAAAGACATTTTTGCTCCATAAAATGTGGATTGGCAACAAACAAAATAAGAGGACACTTTGAAAGCTGGTCACTGAAAGCTATTAGAAAGAAGATTATAATGAAAAGAGAACTAATACTGAATGTGGAAAAGCATTTTAACTCTGAAAAAAATTGAAGGATGTTTGCAGAAACTTGCTTACTTTGGAGACCTTCTAGTCCAACCATCTGGAGACCTTATACCATTTTAGACAAATTGCTATCCCTTCTTTAAAACCTCCAGTGTTGGAGAATTCATAACTTATGGAGTCAAGTTGCAGCACTGATTGTTCTGTCTAGAAATTTCTCTCGTTTTAGATTGGATCTTTCTCTAATAAGTTCCCATCCATTATTTTTCACTCATGGCTTCTCCATGTTTGTCATCAGTTATAAAACAATTCATGGTATATGGGATGGTTTTGGAGCAAGTTTCTGCCTCTAGTTACTCTTATCCATCTCACTCTATTTATCTTTCTTGACATAGAAGTCCTTTCCAGAGCAGGCCTGCCATCAGTTCACACCCTGCTGTTGAAAGGCCAGACACACTGGGCAGGCCATGTTGCAAGGATGCCAGACCATCACATCCCTAAACAGCTCCTCCATGGTGAGCTAAAAGCCTCCTTCAAGTCCCTGGATATCGACACAACCTCCTAGGAAATCCTGGCATAAGATTGATCAACATGGCGCATGCTGATCCACCAAGGCTGTCAAACAATTGAGGACAGAAGAACCACCATAGCACAGGAGAAGCGAGCACTCTACAAAGCCAGAGCTACAAATGCTGCAACAATGGTGTCCACACGTCTGCCCAACATGTGGCAGAAAATTTCATGCCCATGGTGTAGGCCTTACCATCCACCTGCACACATATCATGGACAGTCCACAACCTGTTAGATTTCAAGATCCTCTTTGAACATGATGGACAAACATCATACCTCAGTTCCTTAGTGTGGTTCTATCCACAGTAATCAGTGGCCTGAGGCATCTGCTGCACACAGCTTAAAGCTGCTACCAGACTTGTTTGTATATAGGAAGAGGAACTGAAGATCTTTTTTTCCTTCCAAGGGAGTGGGGTGCCTCAGGGGTTGGTCCTCTCCCCCCTGCTGGGCGAGATCATCCAGGGGCATGAGGTGAGGTATCATCAGTATGCTGATGATACCCAGTTGTACATCTCCACCCCATGTCCAGTCAACGAAGCAGTGGAAGTGATGTGCCGGTGCCTGGAGGCTGTTAGGGTCTGGATGGGTGTCAACAGACTCAAACTCAACCCTGACAAGACGGAGTGGCTGTGGGTTTTGCCTCCCAAGGACAATCCTACCTATCTGTCCATTACCATGGGGGGAGGGAACTATTGACCCCCTCAGAGACTGTCCGCAACTTGGGCGTCCTCCTCGATCCACAGCTTACATTAGAGAACCATCTTTCAGCTGTGGCGAGGGGGGCACTTGCCCAGGTTCGGCTGGTGCACCAGTTGTGGCCCTATTTGGACCGGGAGTCACTGCTCACAGTCACTTATGTCCTCATTACCTCGAGGCTCGACTACTGTAATGCTCTCTACATGGGGCTACCTTTGAAAAATGTTCGGAAACTTCAGATTGTGCCGAATGCAGCTGCAAGAGCAATCATGGGCTTCCCTAGGTATGGCCATGTTTCACCAACACTCCGCAGTCTGCATTGGTTGCCGATCAGTTTCCAGTCACAATTCAAAGTGTTGGTTATGACCTATAAAGCCCTTCATGGCATTGGACCAGAATATTTCCGGGACCGCCTTCTGCCGCACGAATCCCAGCGACCGGTTAGGTCCCACAGAGTTGGCCTTCCCCGGGTCCCGTCAACTAAACAATGTCGGCTGGTGGGACCCAGGGGAAGAGCCTTCTCTGTGGCAGCCCCGACCCTCTGGAACCAGCTCCCCCCAGAGATTAGGATTGCTCCCACCCTCCTTGCCTTTCGTAAACTTCTTAAGACCCACCTCTGCCGTCAGGCATGGGGGAATTGAGACATCTTCCCCAGGCCTATATAATTTGTGTATGGTATGTTGTGTGTATGTTTTTTAATTATGGGTTTTTTAGTTTTTAAATATTAGATTTGTATTTTACATTGTGTTTTCTATTGCTGTGAGCCGCCCCGAGTCTACGGATAGGGGCGGCATACAAATTTAATAAACAAACAAACAAACAAACAAACAAACAAATAAATAAATAAATGGGAGAGAAAGAGAAAAGCAAGTATTGCATTTAAAACTATGATCTCAATATAATACTGGTTACTTAAGCCTTGCATGAAGCTTGGCATTAACTGCAGCAAACAACAGCTACTGGTCTATTTTTTCTAGTCAATCAAGTGCTCGGTATGCACATGGTATGGTATGCATAAATGATAAATCACAATTCAAACAAGATTGAGTAAAGGCCAAATTGGCTCCTCTCAAATAATATGCTAAGTCACAAACCATATTTTATACAATTGTTGGGATTCACACAACAGGCAAAACCAAACAAATCAGATTGTGGCTGAAATATGTGCATGTATTAGAATCTCCTAATAGTGGATTTTCTTTTTTTAAAAAAATTGCTCTGTATTAATTTATACAAAAGGCATTTTGAAGGGTCGCAGGGGACACTTTAGAGTAGAATAGAATAGAACTCTCTATTAGCCAAGTGTGATTGGACACACAAGGAATTTGTCTTTGGTGCATATGTTCTCAGTGTACATCAAAGAAAAAGATACATTTGTCAAGAATCATGAAGTAGGATACTTAATAATTGTCACAGGAGTCAAATAAGCAATAAGGAAAAAATATTAATAAAAATCTTAAGGATACAAGCAACAAGTTACAGTCATACAGTCATAAGTGGTAAGAAATGAGTGATGGGAATGATGGGAAAAAACTAGTAGTAATAGTAGTGCAGAATTAGTAAATAGTTTGACAGTGTTGAGGCAATTATTTGTTTAGCAGAGTGATGGCCTTCCAGAAAAAACTGTTCTTGTGCCTAGTTGTCTTGGTCAGTAGTGCTCTATAGCGATGTTTTCTAGCCAATCCACAAAAAATTAGATAATGTGGAGGGCCCAGAGAGGAGACCAGGCTATTGTGTCTACCTTTTAAACTCATGTGCCAGGAATTAAGATAACTTTTATTGTCCTTTTTTTCCCTGGGAAGACGCTGGCACCCATTTAAAAATGCTCGTTTTATGCAGTTGCCCTGGGCATCTGGCAACACGTGTTAAAGAAAAGGAACAAACTTGCTTAATTCCGCATTTTAAAAAAGACTTTTGAAAAACGAATACGTGGACAGCACAATCCAGCAACAAGTCGGGCGGAGGACCCGGAGGTGCAACTCCTTAGGGCCATACAAGTGGAAAAGCCCTTCACATCCACTGGGGAGAAGCGAACTCCTTTTCCCCTCCCGCGGGGTCCATCCTGGATAGAAGTCACCCCGCTGAGGAGAGTTTTCAAAAAACGAATACGTAGACAGTACAATCCAACAGGTCGGGCGAAGGCGCAACTCCTCAGGATCACACAAGTGTGGGAAAGTCCTTCGCGTCCACCGGGAGAGAAGCGAACCTTCCGCGGGAACCATCCTGGGTAGAAGTCACCCCCGCCGAGCCCAAAGGTGAGCTCCGCGGCGTCAAAGAAGGGGCCGGCTTACCAACGAGCCCAGTCTTGGATGGGCAGGTCTCTCCCTCTCTCTCCCCGAGCGGCGCTTTCCCGCCCCAGAGTGCCAAGAGGCCGAATTTCGCGATGCGCTCCGGGACCTTCTGCGAGGAGACGGAGCGTGGGCGAGTCCCTCCGGCGCCGTGAGGTGTCTGCGTGTTTGGCTCTGAATGTTTTAAGGCCGAGGAGGAGGAGGAGGAGACGACTTCACCGAACTCCCCTCCCTTCACTCCGAAAGCAGCCGCCGCGGCCTGTCCCTTTAAAAGGTACTTCGACGCTGCCCGCCGTCGGGCCCTGTGCAAAGGCAGCCAGCCGAAGGAAAAAGGATTCGCCTCTCCTCAAGCTGAAGCCGGGTGGTGGGGCGGGGGGAGCGACGAAGAAAGAGAGGCGGTCGTCGAGGAAGAAGCGGTTAAAGTTCGTTAAGGGGCCTCGGAAGGAGGGGGAACGGGTAGAGCAAGCGAAAGGGTGAGACCGCAGTGAAAACCTGCGGGAGCGAGCGGGGCCGGGAAGGGGGGAAGGTGTCGGAGTTAGTCTCCTCAGAAAGGCAGGAGGTGGGCGCACAGACCGATCTCAGCGGCTTGTTTTGTTAGCAACTGGAACTTAGAGGGATTCTGGGGTCTTACGAAAGCGGCGTCGGTTGCGCCCCCTTGCCCTGAAGCGAACTTTTTTCTTTGAAGCCTGGGTAGCCCAGTACGGCTCCATCTCTCCAGTTGTTCTTTGTATTCCCTCCCGCCGCCGCCTTTTGCTGGTCCATGCTGAGAAACTGGAGTTTACCTCACGAGTCTCGCTCGGTTGCCTTTCCCCATGGCCGTTAAATTTCTCATCCTCCCTCAGGCGCTAGACCCTATTTAGCGAGGTGAAGCAGGCGCGCGGGTGGGGAGGGGAGGGCTGCGGTTTTGGCTCGAGATTGGATCTTGGTTTCTTTAAAAGTCCTTTTAAAAAAATGCCTAGAAGAATTGGGGAGGGCCTTACGTATTTGAGAAAATTTGCCTTTGCCAACCTAGGGGGGGAGGGGGCTTGATTAACGATTTACAGAGTAAGGCAAAAAAGGGGTTAATGCGCCATTCAAGTAGAAAAGAGAATAATAGGCTATGGATGAACAGGTGTGAATAACTTCCCAACTGCTTTGTTTGCTCTAAAAATGTTTCTCTATGTAAGTTTTTGTCCATTGTAAAAACTTTGAAATGTAGAATCAAATCAATGTTCAAACTGTCCTTTTTTGGGGGCAATGGTACCTTTGAATTGTGAAAGATCTCATTTTTTTCAATGGATAGACCAGTTTATCTAAAGGGAAGGCTAAGACTGACCCAATGAAATTGTAAAAACTTGATTCAATCCTACAGGTTTCTGTTGATTAAAATTTTCAAAGGCTTATCCTATGTTTTCAGATTATTTCTCCAAAACAATTTTCCAGGAAGGAATCTAAAATTATTGTTCAGATGATTATCCTTTATTTTGTAACTCTTAAGATGGTGTTTAGTATATAAAGAACATAATAATTAAAAAAAAAAAATCCTAGAGATGTTTGTCATTTCAGTTTTTCTCCAAATTGCTGTGTTAAATTTCAGGTGTATCTACTGAAAAGAGATGTTTTGTCCTTGTTAGACAAAAAGGAGCCTCCTCCCTATCTTTTGTTTGCTTCTTTATGTTTTGATGTTTGTCAGCTGTATTGGAAAAGAGTAGATATGGAAATAGTAGGTAGAAAGATATGATTTGATTATGTAATATTACTGAATTAGAAGCAGAGTGCAGAGATTAAGTCACCTGGTATATCCTTTATCAATATAATGTTCTGCTGATTAATATGTGGCACCCATCCAATTCCTTCTTCAGAAGCCTTGTTTGTAAAATAATACTTCTATATAGCTGGAATTGAAATGAGGTTATGTTAAGACATGTTCTCATTTATTCCTCAGAAAGAATTCTACATTAGTTCTAGTAGGACTCCTTTTCCTGTTCCTTCTCTTACTCCATGAAATAAATGTGTTGCAAATAAATACTTTACCATGATGGGGTTGTAACTTAAATAATTACATTTATTAGCGTTTGAAGTGTCATGCTTTGCATTACTTTGAAGTCAATGGAAAAATAATTGTCTCGACTTATAAATTACATGGGAACCTTTTTTTTTTAACCAAACATGTGGCTGATCTGAGCATAAAAAAACGAATGGGAAACAAAAGAAAAGAAACTGCCTTTGAGAATTATGGAATAAAGATGAAAGAAGCTTAGTCTTTCCCTCAGAAAACGTGGGTTTTTCATACTACTTTTTATCTCAATACAGTTGGAACATTTTTTTTGAAATCTGCCTCCTGAACAAAAGATGAGGTTGTGGTACTTCCCAGGATTCCTCATAATCAGTTTGCTGTACTTCTGGATCCCATCATCCACGTGCTGCAACAAAGCTCTCTGTGCCAGTGACGTCAGCAAATGCCTAATACAGGTATGAGATCATTTACATGTATGCTTGATAAGAATCCAGACATTTTTCTGTAATAATAATTTTGAAAAAAGTGAAATAAAAATTATTTTGAAGAGAATTTTTTTGAAGAATGTGGAAATCTTTATTTTGTATTTTCATTCTTTTAGTGCACGAATAAACAGTAAAACTGATTAATGTGGTGATTTGTTTATGTAATAAAGTTCTACCGAGACATACGTTTTTGGCCAGATTGTAAATAATTGAAACCTAAGTTATATATAATAAGTAAAAAGTGTATTTGCTTTACTTTTACAGTGAATCAATAAAAAGCAAACAATAAATACTGTAAGGAAAGCACAGGGCACAGATAAACAAATGTTATTCCAAAACTGATCATATACCTAAAATAATAGAAATGCCTGGAAGGAGAAGTTTTGTCTTGCACTGAGGAGGTATTTAATTTAATGTAATTTATTTGATTTATATGCCACCCAATCCCATGGGACTCAGGGCGACTTACAACGTATAAAATAATACACAGATACAGTGATAAGTCAAATATAAAACAATACAAATGTTAAAACCCCAATAAAATTAGTCAATAAAAACCCTAAACTACCCTGTACAGGCATACATTCATGCATACCAAACAATCATAGTTTGGCACTGGCTAGATGTTAGCTCTCATGGCCCCCAGACCTGCCGGCAGAGCCAGGTCTTCAAGGCCTTTCAGAAGGCCAGTAGGGTGGGAGTGGTACCGAGGGTAGTTGGTTCGAAAGGGCCAGGGCAGAACAGAGAAGGCCCCCTCCCACGGGCCTGCCAACCTGCACTACTTAGTTGACGGGACTTGGATAAGGCCAACCCCGTGTGATCTGATTGGTCTCTGGGAGGTATGTGGCAGGATATGGTCCCGTAAATAGTCTTATGTGGGTACCATGCATGCTTCTCTCAAACTTGAGTGGGATAGGGAGCACCTGGAAGAAAATAGTTGAAAATGTCTGAAGGTCCCATCCTCCTCCATAATAGAGAAGGTATTCCTTGAAATACCGAATTACCAGCTAAGATATCGTTTTGTTTTATCCATTGTATCTAGTTTCATGCTGAAGGGCTTATCCATGAATTGAAAGTGACTACATAACTTCTCATTTAAACTCGTAATAAAACTGGATCTCTGCTACATAACTTAAAATTGCTGTAGAAAACTCTTATGTTTCAGAGTAGAATCAGGAAAAATATATTGATCAAACAAATATAAAACAATGAGCTTTGATGATTTTTCTTAATTATAGGACTATAAAAGTTTACTATTCCATCAAAATTAAAATTATGTTTGAATGTAATTAAAATTATAGAACATGTTGCTATTGCTGTAATTAACTTGGAATTAATATTTGAAATTTGTTTAATCTACTCATAATTTTTATATTGTTGGAGGCCTATTTATATATATGTGAATGTGTGTGTGTGTGTGTGTGTTTATCATAAGGAAATACTGTATTACATTTTGGCCAGAAATGAATATATTTTATTTATGTAAAATAGGCAAGCAGTACATACTTTCTTTTGCTTTTTAGTTTTTTGAAGAATGTTTAGAACTAAATAACATTAGGAGAAACTGTTGGATAACTCTTCCTCAGTGAATATGGAAAAAGTTACATTCTGTATACTGAAATAAAGTCTCTCTCTATAATATGCTAGTAGGATCCCTGTAGAAAATGTGGTAATATTTGTTGGCAAAGATATGCAAAAACTGTAGAAATCCACAACAGGTCAATTTTTTTTTTTACTGAACTATGTGACACGCTTGGTTTTTTTTGTATTATGTTTGGGAAGTGATTCTAAAGATAGCATTTGTTATTTCATGTTTACTAATGTATTTATACAACCCTTGCTGGTTTAATTCTACCAAATTTATAGACTTTTCCTAGAATCGGAGTAGAGAATTTAAGTGTGCATGCACTGTTGAAACATTGCTCCTTTTTCCATATTTTTCTGTCTGGAATATACTCGTCATCTCTGTAGCCGGATCATCACTTAGAAAAAGAAGTCAAAGCAAAAATACATCTGTAAAGGAAACACTTTGAATGTGATGGCCAGTTTTTCCAGTAACTCATGTCCAGAATTGTAAATTCAAACTGGATTGAAAAGAAATCCAAAAATATATTTTCAAAAGAGATGAATAGTGCAATTAGAACTCACAGCCTCCTGGTTTCTAGCCTGGTAACTTAACCACTAGACCAGGGGTATGTAAGGCTGGCTCTTCTATGGCATGTGGACTTCAACTCCCTGAATTCCTGAGCTAGCATGATTGGCTCAGGAATTCTGGGAGTTGAAGTCCACAAGTCATAGAGGAGCCAACTTTGCCTACCCCTGCACTAGATCAAACTGGTTCTTTATATCTTAGTACAGTATTTGCTTTAAAACTTTTTATTTGCTTTATAAAAATTTCTGGTGCCACATCTTATAAATATAACTGAAGATGACAGTGGACAATTTTATTTTTTTAGGAGCCAGATTTCATTTAACCTAAATAAAGATTAGTCAGTATGGATATTGATACCAGTGGATGCCATAGGACAGTGATGGCAAACTTACGGCACAGGTGCCACAGGTGGAACATAGAGCCATATCGCTGGCGCGCGAGCTGTTGCACTAGCTCAGCTCCAATGTGCATGTGTGTGCCATCCAGATGATTTTTGGCTTGCACAGAGGCTCTGGGAGGGCATTTTTGGATTCCAGAATGCCTCCATGGTGATGGGGGAGGGCATTTTTACCCTTCCCTGGCTTCAGGGAAACCTTTGGAGCTTGGGGAGGGTGAAACACGAGCCTACTGGGCCCACCAGAAGTTGGGAAACAGGCCGTTTCCAGCCTATAGAGGGTCTCCGGGGGGTGGAGAGGTGGGAGAAGCTGTTTTCGCCCTCCCTGAGCATTGAATTATGAACAATAGTGCACAGGCATGCTTTTTCGGCACTCAAGGAAAATAAGGTTCGCCATCACTATCTGCGGAGAGGGGCAGCATACAAATCTAATAAATAATAATAATAATAATAGGAAGTTTCTGCAGGCATTCTGGGACTCAGACCCTTCTCATTACTTACCTTTGAATGATGGAATAATTATCCTGGAATAATAACCCCTGAATTGCAGCAGGTGGGCATCTCTGGGTGAGTTAGAATTAGAAATAACTAATTCATCAACATACATACTCTAATTCTAAAATAATTGAGGCTTATTTCTTGGCTGTTTTGCATACTGGTTTTAAATAAATGTTAAGTAAGTAAACGTTAAACCACAAAGCTTTTGTTACTAAGCTCAAAAGTTTGTATTTCTTTTTTAATATTGAGAAAACAATTCTATGTACTTTGTTTTTTTAACCTTGAGCATCAGTATTATAATTGTAACTATCCAATTATATAAATCAGAGGTCCCCAACCTTTTTTGCACCAGGGACCGGCTTTAAGCTAGACCAGTTTTCCATGGCCCGGTGGGGGGGGGGGGGGGTTGGTCATATGGGGGTGGGGTTATGGAGGGGTGGAGCCAGGGCCGCCATCAGGAATTTTGGGGCCCCATACAGCCTAAGTGTCTGGGGGCCCCCTCCCCGCCATTTTAAAACTACTTTATTTTGCGACATACCAATTATGTATGAAATTTACCTTCTTTGGGGAGGGGTGAAAGGGGAGAGTAAGAGAAGAAGGAGTGAAAGAAGGGAATGAGGGAGGAAAGAAGGGAGGAAGGAAAAGGAAAGCAAGAAATGGAGGGAGGAAAGGAAGGAAAGAAAGAAGGAAAGAAAGAAAGAAAGAAAGAAAGAAAGAAAGAAAGAAAGAAAGAAAGGGGGAAGGGACAGGAACAGAGGAAGGAAGCAAGGAAACTTATGAAAGGGGAGAGTAAGAGAGGAAAGACTGAAGGAAGGGAGGGAGGGAAGAAGGTAGGAAGGAGAAAGAAAAGAAGAAATAGAGGAAGGGAAGGTAAAAGAGAGAAAGAAAAAGAGCAAGAAAGAAAGCAAGAAAGAAAGAAAGAGAATGAAAGAGAAATAAAAATAGAGAGGGGGAATGAAAGAAATGGAAGGACGGAAGGAAGGAGAGAAAGCAAGAGAAAGAAAGAAAGCAAGAGAGAAAAAAGAATGAAAGAGCAAGAGAGCAAGAGAGCAAAAGAAAGAGAGAAAGAAAGAAAGAAAGGCAACTTCAAAGAAAGGCTCACTGAGCATCTCTCACTCTCTTTCTATCCCTCTTTCTTTCTCTCTCTTCCTTTCTATCTCTTCCTTTATCTCCTCTCTCTCTCCCTCTCTCTTTCTCTCCCCCCTCTCTCCCCCCTCTTTCCCTCTCTCCCTCTCTTGCTATCTCTCCCCCTCTCCCTCTCTCTTTCTCTCTCTCCCTCTCTTGCTATCTCTTTCTCTCCCCCCTCTCTCCCTCTCTCTTTCTCTCTCTCCCTCTCTTGCTATCTCTTTCTCTCTCTTTCTCCCCCCTCTCTCCCTCTCTCCTTCTCCCTCTCCCCCCTCTCTCTCTCTCTCCCCCCTCTCTCTTTCTCTCCCTCTCTTGCTATCTCTTTCTCTCTTTCTCCCCCCTCTCTCCCTCTCTCTTTCTCCCTCTCCCTCTCTTTCTCTCTCTCTCCCCCCTCTCTCCCTCTCTCTTTCTCTCTCTCCCTCTCTTGCTATCTCTTTCTCTCTCTTTCTCTCTCTTTCTCCCCCTCTCTCCCTCTCTCTTTCTCCCTCTCCCTCCACTCACCCATCCCGGGGGTCTTTTTCGGACTTGCCAATCCAAGTCACGCAGCCTTGCGGAGCTCCTGGTGGTCTCTCATCCCCGAATCAGCCAGGTAAACACGGCCCCCTCTTCCCTGGCCCGAAACCAGCGAAGGTTGGGGGAATTTCTGCGCAACCCCGGCCACTTTCGGGTTTAAATTCCTCTCCCTGCCCTCTCCGCACCTCCGAAGGGAGCAGGGCAGCGTTGCTGGGCTGGCCAATTCTGGGCAGGGGGCGAATTCCTCCTGGGGGGGTGGAGGTGTGGATGTGTGCGTGCGCCCAGAAGGCGTCCGAACTTTGCCCGGCGGAGCTCTGCAAACACGAGGCAGGGAGGGAGGGAGGCCGTTGCCCGGCCAGCGGGCACCAAACAGGGCAGGGCTCCATGGGAGGGGAGGGGGCGCCCCGCGTGGGACCCCCCCCCCCCCGGCCGGCTCCGTCCGGTCGGGAAAAAGGAGGGCAGGGGTCTCTCGGCTGGGGCGGCGCTGGGGGCGCTCTGCACACGCTCAGGGGGCCCGAAGCTGCGTGTGAAAGGGAAGGGGAGGGGGCACCTCGCGGTGGGGGCTGCCTGGCTTTGTGATTTTGGCTGGGGGGGGGAGTTAGGAAGGTCCTACTTCTCCCCCCCCCAGCCAAAAACTCAAAGCCTATCTGCTGGATACGGGCGATGAGTGGGACAGAGCGGCGCGGAAGCCTCTTGCAGCAGCTGCCACAGCCACCGGCTTCGGCGCCGCTCCTCCCACTCATCGCCCGTATCCAGCAGATAGGCTTTGAGTTTTTGGCTGGGGGGGGAGAAGTAGGACCTTCCTAAGTCCCCCCCCCAGCCAAAAACTCAAAGCCAGGCAGCCCCCAGCCGCCAAAGGAGCCTCCTGATTCTCCCCGCCTTGCCCGACGCCCCACCCTGTCCTGCATAATGTCCTCTGCCGGGAGGGCAGCGGCGCCGCGGACCGGCTGGAAAACCCCAACGGCCCGGTCCCGGTCCGCGGACCGGCGGTTGGGGACCCCTGATATAAATTATCTTTTTGAAACTATATTTTAAGTTAAAAAGGAAAGGAAAAAAGCAACTTCCAGAATGTGAGATTTTACTGAAACTGTATGTTAACATCAATAAGGCTTCATTATAAATATCTTTAGGGTTTTTAGAGTGGGAACTGGTATATAAATTTGAAATCTATGCCTACTTAACATCAACAAATGTGCCTAAACCTTTGCCCCACATGTTAAAGAACTAAAGATGCATATATTTCTGTGTGATTAAGTATACTTATTAATAGTTCTATGAAGAAATTCTTCACTCTTATCATCAAGATAACAAACTGATAATTTATTTTTAAAAACCTTTTAACCTTTTTCTCTACTGAACATTTTTGTAATTTTCATAATTAAATTTAATAATGACCATTTGTTAAAAACAGAACCTTAACAACAAAAAATACAGTTCTGGTGCATTTCATTGACAATTTTTTAAAAAGTGTATTGATGAAACACCTTGATTTAATTTATAAATACCTTATAAGGTATTATCTCTAAATTTTAGATTCTTTATCTGAAAAAATATTGTGTATAAAAGCTCTGTTTAAATATTCAGGTTTTGGTGGATACTGTGTAAGTTACGTTACCCTCACAGATAGAAGTAATTAATTTTTAGAAGACTTGTTTTCTATAATAAGAGGTTGTACTGAGGAGAGGGGAAGAACTGAGGGAGATTAATCTAGTATTAATCAATTTCTTTTCTTCATGTGGATAGAAGAGATTGCATGAACTGTACTCCATTTTATAGAATGCAGGGAATGATCGACATAAATATTTATTTTATCAGCTGTGCAACAGATGTGAATGAAGTCAACAACCTTGTATTGAAACATACTTGATTTATTTTGTCTTGCTGGATAGTTCTCTTTAAACCCTATTTATATAGGATTTCAAGAAAGTCTCATAAACTTTACAGTAAACTCAACTTATTTAACTAATGAAAAAATGAGTTGTGCATAAAAAAATTAAATCTCTAAACTGTAACAATATAAGTAAAAATATTGTTTCTAGCAGATCACATTGAAATTTCCAGCAACAGGATTTTGCCATGATATTATTTGTTTTAGTGAGATATAACACTTATAGTAAGTTTTTCTAATGAATAAATCAATATTTTGGGCTCCTATACCATAAACAAAAAAACAGCATTTTTATCTACTGTGAAGTCAGCTATTCTGACTTGAATCCATAATAAAGTGATAAAAATAATCAGCAGGTTAACCCATTGCATGAACTAATCTATCATACAAGAATTGTGGAAGTAAAGTTTATTCAGCACAATTTATTTCCTGATCAGTATTTAAGATGATAATTTTGAATCAATAGTTTCCAAATAGTGTGTCTGGCTTTTGCTACCTTATGAAACTGTAATCATGTACTGAATGGTAGGTTTGAAAAAATTGTATGTTTAACTTGTAAATATGATTCTATAATATTTATTAAGAATATGTCTCAATTAGATTCATCTTCCTCCTGAGTAAGTGTAACTTAATTAATTATATTCTTATTAACACCAGACAAAATACATAATATAGGCTAGGCAACTTATGACCTTTTAGGTCATCATTTCAGAGATATTTCCATACCAGATTCCTCATTTCCTTCAAAGAAAGTAGAATTCTAATATATTGGAAAAGTTCCTAAAAAATCAGGAGATGTCCAGAGATGTATCTGCCTTGTGTATTTGCATAGTCAATCATCAGGAATTGTCCACAGAAAATGTTTTATGACATTTTGTGTTGTTATAAAATGCTTAATGATGTTTTCTTGTCATAAAATGTTTTATAAAATTTGCCAAATTTCAATTTTACTGGGGTCATTGGTTATGGATTTCAGATGCATTTTGTAAGTTAGTCCTTTGAGAGACCATGGTTAAATAAAAAGCCCTATAATACACCATTTTGCCCAATTAAAAATTACAGATATGAAAATTTTAGTAGTCTATAGATCACTTAACATTATATCCTGGTAGCACAATGATACATAAACATATATCTATTTTTTTGCATCTGCTTTTGTGTTATTCAGAGATTAGAAATAGGGCTGTTAATAATTTCTAAAGATTTTCCAGAAATGGGTGTTTGGGTGTGTGGGGTATATGTATTGTAATGAAATAATTTTTAGCATAGCGTGCTTCTGTATATATTTTGAACATATCTTATCTTAGAATTAAGGATTAGGTTTGGAGGAAAGATTACACTACTATTAAAGCAAGATTCTTTTCATGTATGCGATAGGGTTGCATTTTTTCTTTGACTGCTACTGCTATGAGGAAGGAATTTTATAATTGGCTATTTAGACACAGTAGTTGCATTTGTCGACTAGATGGAATTAATGTTCATTATATTTTTGTCCAGTTTGTTTTCCAAGGCACTAAAATGAAGGTAACTGGGGCTTTGAGATTCTGTCCAAGGGCTGGACTAAATTTATAAAGGATTGTGGAGGAAAGTTTATACATTTAGCCAGGACAGGGGTTTACTTTCTGTACCTTCTGATGGTAGGAAAGCTCCCATGATTTTCTCAGGCAGACGTTGATTATTTAAGATCCATCCATGCAAATCATATTCTTTCTTTGATACTGCATGTACAGAAGGGGATTTGATATATTTTTGTCTGTCTAATCTTTCATCTCTGTATGTGTGTGTGTCTCATTATCTAGGAGCTGTGTCAGTGTCAACCTGGTGAAGGAAACTGTACTTGCTGTAAGGAGTGCATGCTTTGTCTAGGCACACTTTGGGATGAATGCTGTGACTGTGTTGGTAAGTTCATGTTCTTTTCACTATTCAAAAAACAGCTATTTTCAGTAGTAATTTTCAATAATTTAAAAACTTTCAAGTTTATGCCAAAAGTACCAACAGGTAAAAAAACAGGTATTTTATATTTAATTCAATGTATACATGAATTTAAGATTAACTATTAATGGAGGAAGTTATTTATGAAGTAAGTCTTGGTGCTTTAAAGCAAAATTAATGAAATGTGTACCATTTCCTGTATTGGAGGAAGAAACTTTCATTAGGATTGTGAAAAGATCGTGTATGCTGCAATTTTTTCTGAAAAAATACTGTTTTCATTAGTTTTTTTCAAAGTTGAAAACTGTGGTTCAAGACATAATGGATATATGCAACCCACTAAATTAGACTAAAGTGGGCTTAAGTGGTTTGTGAGTCAGCATCAGTAGTGGGTTGCTACCGGTGCAGTAGTAGACTGCCAGACTGCATAATTTGCGCATGACCACTCTGGTGGCAGTCCTATGGATGCTGCCATCTTTTATCTTCATTTTTTTGTACTTTTTGCTTTGTGTACATGCGCAGAAGCAAAATCCCACGAGGGGATATACGCACATGCAAGATTTTGGTGATTTTTTTATTCCCTGCATGCACAGAACCAAAAAATTGCCAAAATCTCATGTGAGCTTGTCCCCTTGCAAGATTTTGGTGCATTTTTGCTTCCTGCGCATGCACAGAAGCCAAAACAAACTGGGGATGCGCATGCAAGACAACTAAAGGTGCAATCAGAAGTGGTTTATTCCCTTTCCAAGCGCCCAGAGAAAGGAAAGCACTCTGTTTGCTCTGGGCGTTCTTTTTCTCTGGGCACTGGCAGAGGTTTATTCCCTCTCCAAGGGCCCAGAGAAAGGAAAATGCTTCATTCGCTTTGGATTGCCAAAGCCTCCTTAAGCACCACCGAAAGGCTCCTCTGGCAGCCTAGAAAAGCCTGAGATGGCTGAGATTAAAGGGGGAATGGCAGGAAACTGGCTGGGCTTTCATGCCACTCTCACATTTCCTGGGAAACTTTTCCGGGCTCAGGTTCTTAAGTAGAAAATGGTTCTTAAGAAGAGGCAAAAAAATCTTGAACACCCGGTTCTTAAGTAGAGGCGTTCTTATGTAGAGGTACCACTGTAGTTTAACATCATCAGCAAAGAGAACACAGTTGCTTATAATAGGATCACAAAGAACGTTTAGGTAGAGTATGAAGAGTGTTGGTCCTAGAACACTGCCTTGAGGGATATCACTGTTGACAGGAGCAGAATTTGATATGGCGTTTCTTATTTGGACCACTTAACCACTTCAAAACTTTGTTTTGAAATGTTTAATTTTAATGTAATAATTTAATTAATTTTAATTTGTTTTGAATTTGTTAATTCATCTGAATGTACAATATACATTCCGCAGACAGAGGGATTAATGTTTAGTTTACCCAACCATAATTTGTTCTGTGATCTACCAGCTATCATTATAGCCTGTAGTACTTGATGTATCTTTCTTCAGTTTTTCATTGCTATTAAAAGTTCTTCAATGGCACATGCCCATCTATCTGCTTATGGGAATATGCCCATAGCAGTGGGCAGAACAAAGCTGAGGATTTATTAACATTGACGGAGAGGAAAAAATATCAGCGTGGTGCTTTCAACTGATATTAAATGCTGAATTCCCAACTGTAATGAATTACATTGAGGCCTTAAGGAAAGCTGAGTCTTCATTTTCTAATGTTGTTTTGGGGACAGATTATCCTTTCCACATATTTTATGACTGCATCACACTGTGATAATGTTGATCTGCTGGATGTTGCAAGGGAATTTAGTCTTGCTGCAATCTGCCAAGCCAATCTGAGAGTGAATTGTTTGTTTATGAAGAGTTAGGATTCATTACAAGCTAGATTTGTTTGGAAAGACAATGAGGAGTCTGTTTTTAGGAGTCCAGTTCATAAATTATGGGAGAAATTAGATTGCTATTCCCTATGAATTGAATTATATTGATATACTGATGTTCCCACTGCAATATCAGTGAAACGAAGCTATAGAATATAGGGGATTCTTATAACTACTTACTACATTAAAAACAGCAACTCCTTAGGAAAGTAATGGAGAACACTTTTATGGAAAAAATGTGCTAGCCATCCAACCCTGTTACTTTCAATTGATGTTACTGTAGTGATTTAGCTGGAATGAATTATCGGGTTCCAATAATTAAGTGCTTGGAAGAATAGTTGGACAAAAAGGCTTCCCTTCTGGTAAGGAAGCCAGAACTTCCCAGGTAAAGAATGGACGGTGCAAAAAAGTAGTGTCAGATATTGTTTCATTTCTAAGCGCTATATTTATCCAGCTGTTAGTCGCTCTGGCCAACTGTCTCTAAGGACAAGGAAATATTTTTCTATTCATCTGAATTGTAGAGTTTTTTTAAAAAAACCTGCAAAATTGCAGGTGTTCTAAGCCGTCATAAAAAACAGGCTACACATTTATGAACATCAACAAAGCAAAGCTGGTCCAGGTTCAATTGTATACAACAATGCTGTAGTTAGGATTAGTTAGGGAAACAATAGATAACAATTTTTTATGACAGAACTAATGGAGTTCTCTATAGGTAGTCCTCGACTTAGTGACCATTCTAAATTACAACAGAAATGAAAAAAAGTGACATATACCTTTCTCCACTTATGAGCATTGTACCATCTGTATGGTCACGTGATCAGAAAGCAGATGCCTGGCAACCAACTCATATTTATGATAGTCATGTGACCTTTTGTGACTTAAGAATTAAGATAACAATTGTCTCACTTAGTCAAAAAAATTTGGGGCTCAGTTGTAATCGTAATTCGAGGACTACAGTATATGATTTTTTTTAAAAGAGGGGGGGGGAGAAAATGCTTTTTAAAATTCATGTTACAGCAAAATTTAATCTCAGAAACTGCTTTTTGTAAATGCCCATAAGGTTGTTAATGTCAACTTTTCTAATGTTATTTCTCAGATATTCTTATGGGCACCTTTTGTTGAACTTGTCAACTTGTCTATAGGTATGTGTAACCCTCGGAATTATAGTGACACCCCTCCCACTTCAAAAAGTACGGTGGAGGAGCTGCTTGAGCCGATTGCTTCCCTTTTCCGAGCACTTACAGACGGCGACACTAACCTGAACTGGAAAATTGTGTCCTTTCCTGTTGCGGAAGAGCTATCGCCTCATGAGAATTTAGTCTCAGTTTTGGAAACAGTGAACCATCCCCAGCATCACAATGTTTCCGTTTCAAATAGCGTTCATCCTCCACATTCTAGTGAAAAAGGTAAAATATTGTGGTTGAAAGTTTTAAAAAAATTTGGGTGGTGTTTGTAAGTTTAAGCTTTTAAAATGAGGTGTGGTGATTCTCAGTTTATTTTTAAAAATACAAAACAAATATGATCTCTATCCCAAAATATATGAGCAGTGATCTAATATATTATTATAGGCCTTTACAATTTTATGCATGGTATGTATGTCTGTATGTATGTTTGGTTTTATAATAAGGGTCTTTAACTGTTTTAGTATTGGATTACTATTATATGCTGTTTTATTGCTGTTGTTAGCCGCCCCGAGTCTGCGGAGAGGGGCGGCATACAAATCCAATAGATAGATAGATAGATAGATAGATAGATAGATAGATAGATAGATAGATAGATAGATAGATAGATAGATAGATAGATAGAGGCATGAAACCAATAACTTAGGAGTTTGTTATAAGTTTTATTTGAATGATCTGTGATTTAAACCTTGATCAAAAAACTAAAACCTATCTTCTGCTTTGGTCACTTAGAACGCATCTGTACTGTGGTTTACTTCGATGAATGCCTGTCAATATACCAATGCAAGATCTCTTGTGACTCTATGGGTGCCTCCAAATACCGATGGTTTCACAACGCCTGCTGTGAATGTATTGGACCTGATTGTGTTGACTACGGGAGTAAAATTGTAAGATGCTCAAATTGTATGTTCTGAAATTAAACCATTCAATTTTAATATGGCAGACACCAAAGAATGTGTGCCTGGGAGGAAGGAAGGGAGGTATACTTTGCATATACAGGTAGTCCTTGACTTACAACAGTTCATTTAGTGACCATTCAAAGTTGCAACAGCATTGAAAAAAAGTGACATGACTGTTTTTCAGAGTTACAACCTTTGTAGTAGTTCTCATTATTATGTGATCACTTTTTGTGACCTGCTGACTAGCAATGTGAATGGGGAAGACAGATTCACTTAATAACCATGTTACAAATGTAAAAACTGCAGTGATTTATTAACAAATAAGAGTCCCTGGGGTGGCATACAAATCCAAATAATAAACAACGATGACAAAAAAGGTAATAAATTAACAATTGTCTCCCATAGCAACATACATTTTGGGCTGAATTATGGTTGTAAGTCTAGAACTACCTATGTTACTTTGAATGGTACAGCTGCAGCACAGTTGAAAGGACCTAGACCTGTATATTATTTTAAATATGTAATTTTAGACTAAAACATTGGAACAATTAATTGGTAAATGTTTAGATTTGGTTTTGATTGGGTAATGTATGAAGTTTTGTAAGTTGAATTTTATATCAGGCTATTGATTAATCTGCATGTTTGACCTTAAGTAGATGATCGTGAAGTTTACCAGAATCAAAAGTTGGAGTTCTTGAATTAAGCACTCCGTTAGCAACAGAAATGTTATATTTCTGTTGCTGTTTTTTTCTTACGCTTTTTGGAGCTTTTCACGTGTGACCATTGGGGACAGTGAATTGCTTTTATAGACCATGCAGATTACCTGTTGACCATTGGGGACAGTGAATTGCTTTCATAGACCATGCAGATTACCTGTTTACCCCAGCAATAACTATTTGTTTTTAAAAAAGAAAACCAATTTAGATTGATTTTTTGTTTTAAAGATTTACCTTTCTTATGAATATCCCCTCATTTAAAAAAATGATACAATTATGTCCTTTTCATTGCACCCTTGTCTTCGCTTCGCTAACTCTTGACCTCAGCTAGTTTGTTTTGCACAAAATGGAAGGAGTTTTGAATATTAAATTATAAATCATAGTAATTCAGTAAAATAATATGGATTTTAGATTAAATAGGAAATTATTTAAAAAAACCCATAGCCAATGTTGTCTACTAAAATTTATATACTTACTTGCCCATTTTCCTATTTTCATTTTTAGATTCTCATAATACACTATTTAAATGTTAGTGTTAACAAACTGTCTAATTTATTACTGTCATTTGCTGTTTATGGAAACTATACATTTATATGAAAATATGTCTAAAACTGATACGTTTATGATTTTTATAAATGATTGGGATTGTAAAGAAATTGTTACTGTTCTCAAAGATTAGAACAAGATTTTTCAAGATTTTTCAGGTGAAAACTATTAAAAGAGAAAAAATTCCTAAAATCCCTGATCAAAAGACAAAGTTTAGGGATAAAAAATTGGTTATGTTCAAGTATCCACAGAATCTATTTTTTTCTGTAGAACATATTTAAAATAATTCTGGAGGAGAGGAACAGCCAGTTGTTAAATAGGGTCCTGCAGTGCCTCTTCCCTTCTCCATCAGATGTTGGAAATATAGTCAAACCTACAAATCCACAATTTGTTTGTATTGCTATGCATTTATCAAGTAAAATAACATCACACAGCATCACATGGAGCAGTTGTTTTCTGGGCATTTGATTTATGACCATAATGGGCCCTGGAATTTATGTCCTAAATTATGATAATTGTAAGTCAAGGCACTCGTTTGAATGGCTCCAATCTCATATATATATATTTTGCGATGATCATTAAAGTGAATGCTGCAATCATTAAGTAAAAACTGCAACTGTTAAGCAACTCCATGTATTCCTATGGGCTTTTTTTGCCAGATTCTGGCTGAAAAGGCCAGAACATTGTAAATATTGTAAATCATAGTCATATGACTGCGAAATGCTGCAGCCAGCTGTAGAGGTGATCCAGTTATCAATGCACCTGAAATGTAGTCATATGACAGCAGGAATGTACAGTCATCCAAATTACACAATTAGCTTTTGGATGAAAGGTTTGACGTCAAACAATTGCTTGGTACAGTTGGGACGAAACAGGATTACCTCTTTGTATATTTGTAAGTGTGAACTACAGGAAAACTTTGATATATTTTATCTAATTTAAGACAGTCTGAGTGGTAACCTCAATACTTTTCATTCAGAATACAGTTGTAACACTGGATTTCCATGGAGAAAAGATATATAACTGCTTAAAGAAAGAATCTGTATATAAAATCTCATTCCTTATTCCAGTTCATTTATTTTGCAAACAAATGGTCTTACATCTTTGCTGGCTGGGGAATTCTGGGAGTTGAAGTCCATACATCTGAAACTTGCCAAGATTGAGAAACAATGTTGTAGACAATGCTTCCATTGAATAATTTTTAATTTCTCCAAACCTTCAGGGAAACTAATTGAATGTTGTTGGCTGTGTCTTAATGAATTATAGCAAAAGATGATGAAATCAGTACTGCAAGTACTTCCAAATTTGGAAGAGGGTGGGTGGGATTTGGTCCGCTCAATTACAACTCCATTAATACATAGATGACATATTCAACAGCTTCCTCCGCTCCATGTAGAATTCTTTGATTTTATAATATAGTATTGACAAGGTATATCTTACGGTCTTGCTTCCTGGAGGAAACAAAAACAGTCCAATAGGTAATTTAACTTGATTCTATTTATAACATAAAATTATACCTTTAAATGGAGGACTAGTATAACAAGTTATGCAACCCAGTAACATTTAGTCAATTGGCAATGTATTGCATTAGGAAGTCTGTTCCACAATGTGGCAAAGAAAATTGTTCAATGTAATAGTCTTCAAGTAAAAAAATCTCAATATAATTTTGAATGCTCAGCCAGTAAAATGCATTATTCTGATTATTATTTTCTCATTCTGTTGGGGGAGTTATACGATTATTGTAATAGTT